>NW_026417483.1:0-425 GCF_001194135.2 Octopus bimaculoides
TAGCATGGAAAGCGAACGTTAAACGATGATGATGATGATGATGATGATGAAACCCTAGTACTTAACTGGTTCTTTATTTTATTGAAGAATGAAAGGCAAAGTAGTCCCTGGTGGGATTTGAAATAAGACTGTAAAGAACTGGGGCAAATATAGCTAGGCTCTTAATCTGATGCTTTAATGATTCTGCCAGGTCACTGCCTTGATGCTGGCAAATAATGAAGATTTCTAAATAAGGGACAAAATGACAACTTTAGAGGGAAGAATTTAGTTGATTGCATTGATTCTATGACCTGACTGGAAAGATGACATGCATAATAATGATTTTGTATTTGGTTCAAGGGCAGCAAAACAAAAACAAAAGGTGGAAGAGTAGGCGCGGGAGTGGCTGCGTGGTAAGTAGCTTGCTTACCAACCACATGGTTCCG
>NW_026417484.1:0-304 GCF_001194135.2 Octopus bimaculoides
ATATATATATATATATATATAAAGTACACATATGTTATGAATGCACTTTAAATCCTTTCTTCTCTTTTATATTTCTGTAGAATTTTTGTACAAAACCACTGCATTGCTGCTGAAGATTGAGTACGATGTCCAGCCTTCAAAAAACACCAAATGTCGTATATTTGAGTTTAAAACTCTTGGCACTATTCCTGATGGAAAATATGAAAAGGTGAATTTTTCCTTTAATACATACATCCATATGCACATCATCATCATCATCATCATACATCCATTTTCCATGCTGGCATGGGTGTATGGTTTGACT
>NW_026417485.1:0-524 GCF_001194135.2 Octopus bimaculoides
TGAAAAGCATTCAAGAAATGTAATAGAATTGTAATAGAATTATGTTAGGATTAAACTGGAAGTGATAACGTAAAAGTAAAAGGAATTATCCATCATACGAACACAAACATTATAAATGAACAATTTGATAAAAGCGACGATTACATACATGGTAAATGGATTATTCTTGAAAGACGTCACAAGTGGGAATTGAGATGCAAGAAACATGGTGGAATAGAATACACGGAGATACAAAAATATTAAGATCTGAGGTAAATTTATTAGGAAGACACAGAAATGGTCAGCTGAAATCCCACGTGGAGTATGTTGATTTAAAAAGAAAACCTAGCTTAAAAAGAAGAGATGTAACAAAGGTAAAACGGTAGAATATGAGTTGATAAAGGATGTGGTAAAGACATTCGACATCAAATAACCCGAACAAAAAATAACGTATTTAATATGGTTCTAAAAGGCATGTATATACATGTGTGTGTGTGCGTGTATTTGTGTATTTGCCTGTCTGTGTATGTATGTATATATATATA
>NW_026417486.1:0-511 GCF_001194135.2 Octopus bimaculoides
TGCCATTGATATAGATTCCACATGTTTAATTGGTCACCCACTAACAACATGGTACCATAAGCATGTACATCAAGCCTATGTATTTGGTTTTTAATGTTGTGTTTTTTCTATCTGCCACTGCTACAACTACTATAACAGACATTAATTCTCTGAATGCCTCAACTGCATTTTCTTCCAATCAAACTTCTGACATTTATGTTTCAACCTTTTAGCATTCAGATTATTCTGTCCAGAGTTGTTGTTGTTGCTGTTGTTGTTGGCACTCCGTCGCTTACGACGTCGAGGGTTCCAGTTGATCCGATCAACGGAACAGCCTGCTCGTGAAATTAACATGCAAGAGGCTGAGCACTCCACAGACACGTGTACCCTTAACGTAGTTCTCGGGGATATTCAGCGTGACACAGTGTGACAAGGCTGGCCCCTTTGAATTACAGGTACAACAGAAACTGAACCCGGAACCGACCACATGGTTCCAGGTTCATTCCCACTGTGTGGCATCTTGGGCAAGTGT
>NW_026417487.1:0-656 GCF_001194135.2 Octopus bimaculoides
CAGCATGGCCACAGTCAAATGACTGAAACAAGTGAAAGAGTAAAGAGAGAGTATGCATGTATTAATTGAAATTATAAAAAAAAACATGCTTATGCTTCCAGAGGGATTTGAACCTGTGACCCTCAGGTTCTTCCACCACATTATCTATAAAAGTCTAATTGCTCCACTGACTGGTACATATATGTATTTATGAATATATGCATATATGTATGTATGTTTGTGTGTATGTATGTATACATGCATGCATGAATTCTTGTATGTATGTATGCATACATACATAAATACATGAATTCATGAATACACACACACACACATACATGCATATATATATACATTCATAGATACATATATACACCAGTCAGTGGAGCATCAGTCTTTGTATGTGTATATGCACGTCTGCATATGTGTATGTATATATGTATGTATTTGTGTATGTACATATGTGTGAATGTATGTATGCATGTATGTATGCATGCATGTATGCATTTGTGTATGTATGTATGTCTGTATCATATCTGTAAGTGTATACACACACATGCACACACATATATACACACACACATACATGCAAAAATACATACATATATACAAACACAACACACACACACATGTATGTATGTACGTATGTATGTATGTATGTATGTATGTATGTATGT
>NW_026417487.1:4242-4463 GCF_001194135.2 Octopus bimaculoides
TGTATATACCTATTATCTCATGTCATCAGATATAATGTTACCTGAAATGAACGAATGAATGGATGAATGAATGAATGAATGAATGAATGAATGAATCACTCAATGAATTAATGAGTTAATGTATGTGTGTACGTATGCATGCACAGATACATACACACACACATACACATTCATACATACATACATGTAAACATACATACATACATACATACATACATACA
>NW_026417488.1:0-224 GCF_001194135.2 Octopus bimaculoides
TAATAATAATAATAATAATAATAATAATAATAATAATAATAATAACCGACAACGTATGTATGATCATTGGAGGGAAAATAGATTGTTTCAACTCACGGAACAGAGATTATGTGATCAAGCTAGAAAAGAGCAGCAGAGATAACGACGAAAATACAGTTCTTACTAATGAAAGTAATCTCATAGACAGGAAAGGAGCAGTGGTAGTTTACTTGATGAGAGACATA
>NW_026417489.1:0-240 GCF_001194135.2 Octopus bimaculoides
TCATATTGCCAGTTTAGCCAATAAAAACACACGCACTGTATATTTGGTGCATAAAATAAAAACAAAACTAAACGAACATGTATTAACAGAGGATATAAATTATACAGACACCCCCCATACACACATGCACTTACAAAACATAGACACATATAGATGGATACGCATGCGTAGACACATACAATAGGAATACAAATACAAAATGGCTGATAGTTAGCAAGGTGGGACACACATAAGAAAGAA
>NW_026417490.1:0-152 GCF_001194135.2 Octopus bimaculoides
TACATACATACATACATACATACATACATACATACATATATATGACAAATATTTGACAAATGTACACAGAAGGGCAGAAAGAGCACACACACACACACACACACACACACACACACACACACACACACACACACACACACACACACACACAC
>NW_026417490.1:238-460 GCF_001194135.2 Octopus bimaculoides
TGTGTGTGTGTGTGTGTGTGTGTGTGTGTGTGTGTACGTGTATGTGTGTGTATGTGTGCGTGTGTGTGTGTATGCCACTTATTCACACACTCGCGCGCGCACGCATTGACGCTGATTGAGATACACATTCTAAAATATCGTAAGTGCCATGGCTGTTTCGATTTAAAAACAAAAAAGTAGTGTGGATGATATATATATATATATATATATATATATATATAT
>NW_026417491.1:0-287 GCF_001194135.2 Octopus bimaculoides
GACATTACAAGTAATTATCTTTTGCGTAACCCCTACCAAATTGGTGGACTGAGCACATCATAGAAATAGATGAATCTATGATGTGCAAGCGCAAATACAACTTTCTAGTATATTTACTCCATGGGGAAGTTGCAGTCTACTTAATACTCACACAATCCACTGAGCTCTTCTATATTATGCAGCTAACAAGCCTCCCATCATATCAGCTGACAGTGGTTGCTCGCCTTGGTATGAAGTACAGTGCAGCCAATTGTCACTCCACAAAGACCATCCATGAACCATGCCTT
>NW_026417491.1:1292-2213 GCF_001194135.2 Octopus bimaculoides
AAAAATTGAAACTAAAACCATGTAGTTACAAGGCAAGCTTCTTATCCACACGTGCACCTTTATGTATTTGCAAACATGAACCACCCCAAGGAAAACGAACTACCCTGATCTTCTAAAACCAGGCCCAGGCATATCAACACCTGAAATCCACCCCTGCAGTGTACGACTCTGGGATAGAACACACAACCGTTGCGAACTCTCTTACACCAAGATTGAAGGTAATATGACTGACACACAGTCCAGCCTTAAGACCTGTAGGAAAGGTTTGTAGGTTGGGGAGAAATCTGAGATGGTGTGTGTGGTATGACTGCTTATAGGACAGTGAATGGTGGTAAAGGCACCCTACAACCAGGTTGTTGTAGTGATGTTAAGGTCTTTTGTATGTTAGGCCTACCACCTTCAACTCCAACCTACATGATGACCTTCTTAGGCTTTACACACATCAGATTGTTGATGTTTGATTTTGACATCTTGAGCCCTAGGCCAACCAAAGCTTTGTGAGTGTATTTGGTAGATGAAAACTGAAAGAAGCCCTTTGTCTGTGTGTGTCTTTACTAGGATCAATTTTATCAACTAAACTATTCAATGCAGTGCACTAGCATGGCTGCAGCCCAATAAATAAAACAAATAAAAGATAACAAAATTAAAAGGTTATATCTTTTATCTTTTTACTTGTTTCAGTTGAGTGTGGCCATGCTGGAGCACAGCCTTTAGTCAAATAAATCGACCCTAGGACTTATCCTTTGTAAGCCTAGCACTTATTCTATCAATCTCTTTTGCTGAACCACTAAGTTATGGGAACATAAACACACCAACATTGGTTGTCAAACGATGGTGTGTGTGTGTGTGTGGGGGACAAACACACACACACTATATATATATATTGGGCATCGGTACCATTTTCCTCTTTCTCCGTTCTTC
>NW_026417492.1:0-292 GCF_001194135.2 Octopus bimaculoides
TATATATATATATATACATTCACGTATGTTTGCTGATGAATAATGAATTAGGAACTATGACCTGAATATGTTGTGAGATGTCAAATAGCTAAGTTTGGGCAAAATATTCCAATGTCAAAACCAATATATTATTCTACAAGCGCACGCACATGCGCACGCGCATACGCACACAGACACAACACACACATGCATATATATGTACACATATATACGCATTTATAAAATCTATATACATATAGTTATATGTATATACATTTATATATATATGCACGTACATATGTATTTGTACGCT
>NW_026417493.1:0-246 GCF_001194135.2 Octopus bimaculoides
CCATGTGGTTGGTGAGCAAGCTACTTACCACACAGCCACTCCTGCACCTACAAAATATATTAAAAAAAATTCTGGTCTAAATGTGCTGAGCAGTTATTATTTTAAGAATCTGTACTTACTGATATATTTTCGAAAACCCTAACTACAAATTGAGTCGAAATCTTGGTACAAACCTGACATTTTATCACTTTTATCTGGAACTATTACATTTCTGATTCAGTGGAACAAAAAAAAAAAAAAAAAAAA
>NW_026417494.1:0-223 GCF_001194135.2 Octopus bimaculoides
ATATATATATATATATATATATATATACACACTCGTACAAAGCACACACACACACACACATACCGAACCACTCACACACACGTAATCACACAGATGGATAGACAGATAGACGTATCGCCTGATAGATGCTTACAACGATACACGGATATACAGAGATATACACGCGAGATAAGTAAATGTGCGGGAGAATATGTATATATATCTCTTCATATATCCATATATA
>NW_026417495.1:0-1394 GCF_001194135.2 Octopus bimaculoides
TACTACTACTACTACTACTACTACTACTACTACTACTACTACTACGCACTAAAGTAAATAATTAATACCCGGCTAGCTTCATTGATGACACACACCCACATACATATATACATGCACAAAGGCACACGCATATACATAGATACACACGCACAGATACATGCACATACAGATAGATAACACACACGCATATATATATATATATATATATATATATATATATATATATATATATATATATATATATATATATGCACATACATGTACATGGATTCATAGACACATACACATACACGCACACACAAATATATACATATATATATACACACACGCATACACAGACATGCAGAAACACGCATAAATATATATATATAAACACACGCATATACACATACATGCGCAGACACACACATACACATACGCTAACAGACGCACATATACAAACACACACACATACATGGTACGCTGTATACATAGAAACGCACGTAAACACACTCATAGACAAATACACAGATGACTACGCACACACACACACATACACACACGCTCTCACACAGACACGCTCGCTCTAACACACACTCACACACACACACACACTCACACACACACACACGGAAGAGACGTAACCAACCAACCAACCAGCCAGCCTACCAACCAAGCAACAATCAATTCCCACTGTTACATTAGCGACATCAGTCACCAGTACAAATAGCTACTAGTACTAAAATAAAGTACTAAAAATGTACTAAAACGCTCACACACACACACACACACACATAATATTTAAAATAAATATAAATATTAAAACATTACACACACATATATATAAATATATATACACAGACATACATATATATTAATATGAGCAAAGCAAAACAACTTTAAATTATATTATTTCAGTTATTAGAATTATTACAATTAATTTAATATTTTATAAGTATTGTTAGTAGTGAAATTGGTGTTTATTGTTTACAATATAAATTACTAAGTTACGTAAGGCGGTGAGCTGGCAGAAAGAAACGTCAACACATATTTCGTCTGCCGTTGTTACGTTCTGAGTTCAAATTCCGTCGAGGTCGACTTTGCCTTCCATCCTTTCAGGATCGATAAATTAAGTAGCAGTTACGCACTGGGGTCGATGTAATCGACTTAATGTCCTTGTTTGTCCCCTCTATGTTTTAGCCCCTTGTGGGCAATAAAGAATTAAGAAACGTTAGCATGCCGAGCGAAATGCTTAGCGGTATTTCGTCTGCTGTTACGTTCTGAGTTCGAATTCTGCCGAGGTCGACTTTGCCTTTCATCATTTCGGGGTCGATAAATTAAGTACCGGTTACACACTGGGGTCGGTGTAATCGACTTAATGTCCTTGTTTGTCCCCTCTATGTTTTAGCCCCTTG
>NW_026417496.1:0-253 GCF_001194135.2 Octopus bimaculoides
AAGCTAGCTACTTACCACACAGCCACTCCTACGCCTATGTGTATATATATCCATAAAAGGTACCAGATTGAAATGATCAACTAAATGCGTTTAAAGCACTGATCCAGAATAACCACCGTCCAATGGCTGAAACAGACAAAGGAGTAAATCTATCAATCTATGTATCTGCCTACATATCCATCAATATATCAATCCATCTATTTCTCTTTCTCTCTCTCCCTCTCCCCCCCTCTCTCTCTCTCTCTCTCTCTCT
>NW_026417497.1:0-243 GCF_001194135.2 Octopus bimaculoides
TATATATATATATATATATATATATATATATACAAATATAGACACACATAAACTTATACACATATATACACGTATATACATACACATATATATACACAAATATATACATATATGGATGGACATATATTTATATATATATGTATTCACATATACGCATATATATCTAGATATATGTATATACATATATATATATGTGTGTGTATATGCATATATACATATATATGCATATATGTATATACATAT
>NW_026417498.1:0-377 GCF_001194135.2 Octopus bimaculoides
CACACACACATATTCTTTGACTTGTTTCAGCCATTTAACTGCGGCCATACTGCAGTACCACCTGGAGCATTATATATATGTAGTTATATATGCATCTTGTATGCTACTATATATATATATATATATATATTTACAAAACACGCATACGTGCATGTATGTATAGATATATAGATACGTACATGTATACACATGTAGATGCGAACACACACACGTATACACCCACCCACCCCACACACTCATATTTAATAAAATGCATAAATATTTAATATTCATTGCGTGAAATAATTCTCACCCAAAAAACCTCAAATCAATACACCTCCTTTCCCCGCGTGACCCTCCAAGGTGACCACCCCTCTCCGCTGTACCAGATTCCACGA
>NW_026417499.1:0-224 GCF_001194135.2 Octopus bimaculoides
ACACACACACACACACACACACACACACAAATGTATCAGATAGCTTGGATAAGTTACCAGCGGTGAAACTTCGAAGTATCACTGGCAAGAATTTATTGCGTACGATTATGTGTGTGTATGTATGAAGTTATGAATGTATGTATGCATGGATGGATGAATGTATGACTGGCTGTATGCATGTATATATGTATGCATGTAAGTATATATACATATATATATGTGTG
>NW_026417500.1:0-201 GCF_001194135.2 Octopus bimaculoides
TATATATATATATATACACACACACACATATATATATATACATGCATACATGCAGACATGTATACATACATACGTACATACATATTTACATATATGAATTCCTGAGACAAACATACAAGCATGCACAAAAGTACATATACTCACACATACACCCACGCACATACGCACACACGCATGCACCCACGCACCTTCCGTTCCCGC
>NW_026417501.1:0-483 GCF_001194135.2 Octopus bimaculoides
TATATATTTTATCTTTTACTTGTTTCAGTCATTAGACTGTGGCCATGCTGAGGCAACGCCTGGAGGAATTTTAGCCGAAGTAAGCGACCCCTAGCACCTCTTTCCTTTTAAGGCCTGGATTCTTATTCTATCGTCTCTTTTGCTGAACCACTAAGTTTCAGGAACATAAACACACCAACACCAGTCATCAAGCTGTGGTAGAGGACAAACACAGACACAAAGACACACAACACATACACAAACATACGTCGAACTTCTTTGAGTTTCCGTCTACCATATCCATATCCACATAAGGCTATGGTCGGCCTAAGGTTCTAGTAGAAAACACTTGTCCTAGTTGCCACGTAGTGGGTTGGAACCCGAAACTATGAGGTTGGGAAGCAAACTTCTTACCGCACAGCCATGCCTATATATGTGTGTGTGTTTGAGTGTATGTGTGTGAGTGTGTGTGTATGTATGTACGTATGTATGTATGTATGTATG
>NW_026417502.1:0-696 GCF_001194135.2 Octopus bimaculoides
GATGATGATGATGATGATGATGATGATATACACAGTAGAACTCCTCTAACTGAGACTTCCTTTAAACTTGGACTTTATCTAAACTTGGACTTCCTCTAAACATGGACTTTCTCATAATTCAAATTTCATTTGTATATTCGATGCAAAATTAAATTCCTTATTGTTGTCTTTAAGATACCAAATCAATTTACTAAGTCCTGTGCTATTGCGTTTGCTACTATCCCTAAATGAAGAATAATGATTGGAAATTCTTTTAGATAATTAGGAAGAAGAAGTTCCAGTATAGAAATAAACATTGGTACCAGGAGTAATTTTACATTGATATATAGAATTCTTAATCTTAGAATTATTAGACATAAATTTAATTCTGTTGGGGTTGACTTCAGAGACCAAAACTTTGTTGTTGTTATTATCATTAGGGGAAAGGTTGATATTAATTAAATTAATGTTGGAACTCTCAGTAAATGAACTTTTATTTAACAGGTTGGTATTATGAGAAGATATAATTTGCGAAAGATTTTTTTCTGTTGGAAAAAGCTACTCTAAGTATATGAGAATTTATAATCGAATAATATCTCGAATATTACATATGTATGTAATATGTATATGTATATAAATTACATACATATACATAACTATACATAAATACATATATATATATATATATACCTACACTTAAATGTACATACGTAAATG
>NW_026417502.1:1277-2279 GCF_001194135.2 Octopus bimaculoides
AAATTGTTGGTGCTCGTATGGCAGGTGCTAGCATAATGAAAATAACCAAAATGTCTGGTGTATCAAGAGGAACTGTCTTGAAAGTAATCACAGCCTTTAAGAAAAAAAGGGAAAACCTCCTCGTCAAAACAAGACTCTGGAAGAAAACCCAAACTTTCATATAGAGACTGTTGGACACAGAAAGGATCACAAAAGTATAGCTCCCAAAATTACTGCAGAGCTTAATGACAACCTCGAGAACCCAGTTTCCACAAAAACTGTTGGCCGGGAGCTGCACAAAGCTGGATTTCATGGGCGGGCTGCAATCAGAAAACCACTGCTTACCAAAATAAACGTTGCGAAACATTTATAGACAGAATTGGTCCCTAGAGCAATGGAAGAATGTTATTTTCTCAGACGAGTCATCCTTTACCTTATTTCCCACCACCGGCTGAGTATACGTGTGGAGACAGCCAAAAGAAGCATTTGACCCAGACTGCCTTCTTACAACAGTTAAACATGGAGAAGGATCTGTGATGATCTGGAGTGCTATATCTTGGAAATCCGGCAACCCAAAGGTTTCCCTTTGTGGCAGAATTAATAGTCAAGACTATTTAAGCATCCTATGGTTGCGGAACTGTTTCTGGAGCGAAATGCAATCTTTCAGGATGATAATGCACGAATTCACACAGCTGAAGTTGTTACTGAATGGCACGAGGAACATTCTAGTTGCACATCTTATCTGGCCTCCACAGTCCCCAGATCTCAATATTATTGAACATTTATGGTGCATTTTAGAAAAACAAGTAAGGAGTCAATATCCTCCACCATCATCACTACAAGAACCGGAGACTGTTTTAGCTGAAGAATGGACAAAAATTCCTTTGGAAACAATTCAAACTTTGTACGAGTCCATACCTCGTAGAATTTAAGCTGTAATTACTGCTAAAGGTGGTCCTACCCCATATTAAAACAAATTTGTCTGAAATTTTAAGGTGATTCCATTATTTTGTCCAACCCCGG
>NW_026417503.1:0-311 GCF_001194135.2 Octopus bimaculoides
AAAGTGTTTCGTTAATGAAAAATGTGGCCCCCGTTTTAAAAACGATCCCATGAGGTTATTGCACCCGCGATTGGATTCTTCCAGGTTCACGCTCTAGGCTTTCGTGCTCTCTACGATACCCTCTTACTTGACCGGGTATCGGAAAATCGTTTCAATGGCGATCGCTCAACCCAATGTTTAAGTCCAGTAGGCTTACACAACACCTCACAGACCTTCTCCACTCTACTAGCATGATCCAGAGACTAACCTGAGGAAGATATCCACAAACACACACACACACATACACACACACACACACACACACACACACG
>NW_026417504.1:0-350 GCF_001194135.2 Octopus bimaculoides
GTAACAAAAACAGGACAGTGGAAACATACAACAAACCAAACGAAAACAAACACGGAGGGCCGTTAGGCCGGACGAGGTAAAGTAGCGAACGCTGGAGAAATATTATCTTTCACAAGAGAAAAGATAGAAGAGGAGACAGATAAGAATACGTGTGGACTCAAGATAAAGAAAGATGATCACGTGAGGAAAAGAAAGGTGGACGATGGTCACGTGTGAGCAACGAGAGAGAGTAAAGAAGAAAGAGGGAGAGAGTGAGAGAGAGCGAGAGACATAGAAAACAGTGAAGGGGAGAAAAAAAATTAGAGAAAGGATGAGAGAGAAAACGAAAGGGGGAGAAGGGAAGGAAAAAG
>NW_026417505.1:0-195 GCF_001194135.2 Octopus bimaculoides
ATATATATATATATAGTGCATCCACAACCATACGCCTATACATGTATGTATGCAGTTAGCGTGTGTACTGATCAGTCAGTAACAGTATAGTTTAACCCCAGATAAGATCAGTGATATAGATTCATATATATGTATGTGTGTATGTCTGTGTATATCATCATCATATATATATATATATATATATATATATATATA
>NW_026417505.1:205-486 GCF_001194135.2 Octopus bimaculoides
ATATATATATATATATATATATATATGTATGTATGTATATATGTATATAGTCATGCACATAGATACACAAACACTTCCTAGATTGGCGGTATGCCACATATAAACGCCACATTATCAACAACATGACGCAGTTTCATCTTTTGGCTTTTCGTTCTTCTCTCTCGTCTTCCAAGACTGTTTATTTTCATCCTTTTCATATCTGCTAGAATGTATATACATGCATGCTTTTATGCACATGTAGATGTCTGTATGCACACATGCACTCATGTCTATGCACATGC
>NW_026417505.1:496-769 GCF_001194135.2 Octopus bimaculoides
CATAGACATGTATGCACAATTTTGTGCATGTATGCATATGTCTGCACATATACATATGCACATATTCCTCTATACACTCATACATGTATATGCAGACATAACCATACAGACACATGCATGTATATATATGCATGCTTATAAATGTATGCACATGCATACAAATATGCACATATGCAAGCATATATATACACCACCACACACATGACAGAAGTAATTAGACACTCTTATAATCATTAAAATTTATTTAAATCTGAAATTATTCATTCAAATTAT
>NW_026417506.1:0-246 GCF_001194135.2 Octopus bimaculoides
TATAGGTGTGCGTATATGTGTGTGTGTGTGTTTATACATATGCATGCATGTGTGAGTGTATATAATAAGTGCGTTTGTGTACGGGTGTGGGCGGTGAAGGAAGGTGTGAAATCTTTTAACAGTTCACTTCTCTGTTTCATTTGATATGAGCTTAGATGAAACAAATTGAAGTTACTACAACCACTATTACTGTTGTTGCTACTACTACTACTAATAATAATAATAATAATAATAATAATAATAATA
>NW_026417507.1:0-408 GCF_001194135.2 Octopus bimaculoides
CCAGCATGGCCACAGTCAAATGACTGAAACAAGTAAAAGAGTATAGATTTGAATAAATTAAAAGAAAAAAAAAATTTAATTTGTTATTATACTTGGGGATTGTCAAATTTTGTCAGTTAAACACATGTACTATATATTTGGTCTTTACTTGAGCTTTGTTATTTTAGTTTCTTTCATCACACATCTTGTGATCTCTTCAGTGACACCTTATCCAATGTGTTTCCTCTTGTCTTGCTTATTCCAAAGCAGAACAAAAATTGACACATGGGATTAAGAGTTGCTGAAGAGGTCATAGGGTGGGTGATGAAAGAGCTTTGACAAAGAAACTAGAATAATATGAATAGAAACTAAAGTGAAGATCATATAGGTGCAGGAGTGGCTGTGTGGTAAGTAGCTTGCTTACCAACC
>NW_026417508.1:0-529 GCF_001194135.2 Octopus bimaculoides
GCGCGTGTGTGTGTATCGATTAAAGTTGAGAGGAAGGCAAACAGTTAGTCAAGGCAGGACTATGGCATTTAAATTCATTTAATTCAATCTAAAAATAGTAAAATAATGCAAAATTGGTAAAGATAGTAGAGATAGTCTCTGACAGCTGTTTCTGGGATATCCAGGCTATTGGATCATCGTGTCGATTGAAGACTCTGTAAACCGGGTATTCCGTCATCGGAGAAATGTATGACAGACAGTGACAGGAAAGCTCCTCTTTAATGATATTCATTATGGTTCATTATATTCAGGAGGGTAGGAGGGTTCAATTAAATCCATTTGAATTGGTTCTTTCTCAGGTATATCTTTATGTAAATCCTTAGGTGAACTCATTATCAAAAGGGTAGTTAAGTAGTATATCAAGGTGAGAATGGGTAGAAACTGCTAGTAGTTGAAAAGTCGTGTAAATAATGAGAATGAATAAGCAAAATGTTCTAGTATGAGAGAAAAAGATAGATAGATAGATAGATAGATAGATAGATAGATAGAT
>NW_026417509.1:0-243 GCF_001194135.2 Octopus bimaculoides
ATACATACACACGTAAATGCATACATGCAAACAGACATCAATACATACATGCATGCATGCATCCATGTATACATACAAGCATAAATACAGACATACATAAATACATACATACGTACAAACATAAATATATACATACATAAGTGATTTTATCCATAAATAATTAAATACATAAATACATACATGAATACATGCATACATTCATACATAAATAAATACATACATAAATAAATACATACATTAATA
>NW_026417509.1:253-555 GCF_001194135.2 Octopus bimaculoides
CATACATAAATAAATACATACATTAATACGTACATACATATATAATACATGCACAAATAAATACATACATACGGAAATGAATACATGCATACGGAAATACATACATATATAAATACATACCTATATAAATACATAAAAAATATATAGATACACACACATACATACATACATACATGTATACATAAATACATACACACATACATGCTTAAATACATGAATGCACGCATACATACATACATATAAGCATAAAAACATACGTGCATGCATGCAAACATACATACATGCATACCTGAAAACCTACA
>NW_026417509.1:1159-1286 GCF_001194135.2 Octopus bimaculoides
TACCTACCTGCATACATGCATATATACATGGACAGACACATACACACATATATACATGCATACATCCAACATTCAAACATACATGCATACACACATGCATACATGCATAAATGCAAACATCCATACA
>NW_026417509.1:1461-1597 GCF_001194135.2 Octopus bimaculoides
TACATACATTCATACATAAATACGTAATTGCATTAATACGCACATACATAAATACATACATACATAATACATAGATACATACATAAATACATAAATACATACACACGTAAATGCATACATGCAAACAGACATCAAT
>NW_026417509.1:1619-1770 GCF_001194135.2 Octopus bimaculoides
ATTAATACGTACATACATATATAATACATACATGCGTAAATACATACATATATAAATGCATAAAAAAAATACATAGACACATACATATATAAATTCATACAAACATATATAAATACACACACGCATACATTAATATAGGCACACATACACA
>NW_026417509.1:1935-2051 GCF_001194135.2 Octopus bimaculoides
TAAATACATACGTATATACATACATACATACATAAATACCTGAATGAATATATAAATTAATACATTCGTACATAAATATATGCATGCATATATACATACATAAATATTTACATACA
>NW_026417510.1:0-243 GCF_001194135.2 Octopus bimaculoides
TTTGTCCAATATTTTCATTTGAACAAATAATAGATTTATTGATTTCTTTCATTTCTGTTTTGATTATTACACTAAAATTTCTATGACAGCTCTATGACTGCTTTAGAAAAAAAGAAAACAATCAAATAATAAAAATAATAGTAATAATAATAACAACAATAATATTAATAATAATACCAACAACAAAAATATGATGATGATAATAATATAATAACCAAGATAATTATGATGATAATAATTTCT
>NW_026417511.1:0-235 GCF_001194135.2 Octopus bimaculoides
ATACATACATACATACATTTCCATGACACAAGGCTGATGTGTGTGTGTGTGTGTGTGTGTGTGTATGTATATACATGCATGCATACATACATACAAAATCTGCAAGGCCTTCTTAAGATTTAAAGGATGATGGTTAAAACAAGATGATTTCCTTCATATATTCAGTGCAATTATAAAGTATGTTTATAAAATGTATACAAACAAATGTGTTTGTATGTATGTATGTATGTGTGTA
>NW_026417512.1:0-476 GCF_001194135.2 Octopus bimaculoides
TGTGTTGTGCATTACCTTCTCTCCTGGATATTCCAAAGCAACAATAACATTCTCATCACAATAACAATGATAACTTGTTGCTGTTTCTTCGGACAGTGTCCATAGCTGACCAAATATTACGTGTTGACGACTGTGGTAGTGGTAGTGGTAGTGGTGGTGGTGGTGTTGTTAATTGGGTAATGACGATTCGTTCCGTGTATGCTTATAAACAAAGCGAACGAGGGTTCAAATTCTATATGGAATCATCTCAGTTGAACAGCTACGACAGCTTAGTGTGCGTAGTGCGGTTGCGAAGGTGTAGACATTAAATGGCGTCTCATATCACCGCCGCCGCCGCCGACGCAACAGCAGCAGCAGCAGTAATAGTGGTTGTGGTGGTGGCGACGGCGAAGGCAGCAGGAGCAGCAATAGCGGTGGCGTTGTGTTGGCTGGTACAGAAGTAGTGGTGGTGGAGGTGGAAGTAGTAGTAGTAGTGG
>NW_026417513.1:0-602 GCF_001194135.2 Octopus bimaculoides
GCCTGGGATATGTAAAACACTGCCTACATACCAATCTTGAGAGATTAGGATTCTGAAAACGAGAAAAGAGAAAGCTAATTGGAAGACTACAGATCGAATCCATCACTGGCACTGTAAAAATCTGTAAAACTTTCCAGAAGATTATGATTTAAGTATATATGAGAATGTCTAGATATGCAACTCTATGCATGAGAATACATACATAAAACATTCAAATCTGCATATACATACATACACACATACATGCATTCATGAATACATACATACATACATACTTACATGCATACATATATATATATATACATACATACAGACAAAAATACCCTGTTGTTGTTGTTGAAAATCCAATGCATCTAAGTTAAAACCGGTTATTTCTTTATAAGCAGGAAATCTTGAAACAAAACTGAATAATGACATACATACATACATACATACATACATATATAATTATGCACTTGCACACTGCACATCCTAATGAAGGTACATAGGACAGTATAATTGTTAGCGGGTATCGACGTTAAAATATATTCATAAAAATATATTATTTATACACGTACATCGATAGATAGATAGATAGATAGATAGATAGATAGATAGATAGA
>NW_026417514.1:0-621 GCF_001194135.2 Octopus bimaculoides
TATATATATATATATATATATATATACACAAATATATATACATATGTATATACACACATGCCTGCATACATGTATAAAGACATATAGATATTTAGATATATCATATCAAAACTAAATATCTGTATGTATGTGTACATCTATCTATGTACTTATCTATCTCTCTCTATATCTATTTATCTATCTATCTATTTAACTATTTATGTATCTATCTATCCACCTATCTATTTACCAACCTACCTTCCTACATATATACATATATATATACACATACATTCATACGTACATACATACGTAATATAGATGTGTGGCCAACTGCTTGTATGAATAAGTGCTTTTGCGTGTACATATAGCTACGTAACTAGATAGACGAGCATGTATATATGTGAATATTTGAAATACAGTTTCTTAGAAGCGCAGTAGATTATTTTCAAGAAAAATTAGAAAGATACAAAAATGCATTAAAGAATTCTTTCTTTTTCATTTTGTGTTACTGATGGTACCACCAAAATCTCCTTTCGACAAAATAAAATCTGTAAACTTTGTTTTCGTTAAATTTATGCATTATATATATAAATATATAAATATTTATATATATATATAGATATTTATGTATATATATAT
>NW_026417515.1:0-255 GCF_001194135.2 Octopus bimaculoides
ATACTTTTGTGACTAAGCCTGTTTGTATATCTATTTGCCTATTTTTTCATATACCTGTATAAATATGTGTATATATTGTATATTTTCACACACACACACACATACACACTCATATGAATTACTTTCTGAGTGTGTATGCTTATATATTTCCTTGTGTGTGTGTGTGTAACATCTATCTATCTTTCTCTATTTATCTACCTGTCTCTGTATGTGTGTGTATATATATATACATATATGTGTGTGTGTGTGTGTGTG
>NW_026417516.1:0-238 GCF_001194135.2 Octopus bimaculoides
TTCTTGTCCCATTTTGTATTATTTATATATATATATATATACATTTGTGTGTGTTCATGTGTGTGTGTATATATATATACACATATACCATCTGATTAAAATAACATATATCGTTTAATGTTTGCACTGAAGCTGAAAGAGACAAAACTAGATCAAAATCACACTCCTTCTGTTGGTAAACAGACATCTCCCTCAAGGGCTGGGTTATGAAGTCTAAATTATTTTAAGGTTTACGCAT
>NW_026417518.1:0-190 GCF_001194135.2 Octopus bimaculoides
GATAGATAGATAGATAGATAGATAGATAGATAGATAGATAGATGTGAAACAGAATTTCAGATCGATAGAGAAAGAAAGGGAGAAATTATAATTTAAAGATATGACTGACTTGCAGGCTGGCTGGCTGGCTGGCTGGCTGGCTGGTTGGCTGGCTGGCTGGCTGGATGGATGGATGGATGGATGGATGGAT
>NW_026417518.1:216-1053 GCF_001194135.2 Octopus bimaculoides
GATGGATATATACGTAGATAGATAGATAGTTATTAAACAGAAGTTCAGATCGATAGAGACAGAAAGGGATAGATTTAGAATTTAAGAGGGAGAGAGTTATTGCGAAACGGAGTGAAAGTTAAATTATGCAGAACAAGGAAAGAAACATGAATGAACGATAGAAAACTAAGAAAAAAAAGAAAAGAAAGGAAGAAAGAAATTACATGTAATAAAATAATAAAGTATATTTTTGAAACGTTGAAACAAGCGGTGAAGACAGAAATACGCGAACAATAAAGACATAGTGTGCGATGCAGGAGGTAAACGGGCGAGCGAGCAAGCAAGCAATGAAATAACTGTGAAAGACATGGAGAAAGAACTAGAGAGACATAGCAAGTCTATGAGAGGGAATGTAACAATATACAAAAAAATTGAAAACAGCATAATGCAAAATACAAGTAACAGAACATAAACCAACACGTAGAGTCAGTCAGTTTTGTAATTAATTTAACAAGATTACGGAAACTAAAATGTCAATTTTATAAATGGTAAACATATATTATTGAAATGTTGTTTATTTTGGTTTAGCAAGAGCGGGGTAACAAACAATATCAGAATGTTCATTCTAATGGAATTTGCCAAACTTGATTTTCTACTTAAAGCTGCAATCCCCACCGTCTCCTCCACCGCTACGCCTACGACACGCTCCGCTCATACACAGACCGACAACGACCCAAAATTAGGAATTAATTTACTTACACACGTCATCCTTTTGCATACACATACTTATATACACACACATATACATACATATATGTATATACACATATATACATGTATATATATATATATATATAT
>NW_026417519.1:0-243 GCF_001194135.2 Octopus bimaculoides
TTATTATTATTATTATTATTATTACTACTACTATTATTATCATTATTACTGTTAATATTATTATTTATTGCTACAACTACTATCATTATCTATAATCGCCATCATAATTATTATCATTAATTTCACCCTCCACGTCAGCATCATCGCCATCGCCACCTTCGCCAACACGCCATCCACCATCACCACCGTCATCATGATCATCATCATCATCGTCATCATCGTCATCATCATCATCATCATCAT
>NW_026417520.1:0-347 GCF_001194135.2 Octopus bimaculoides
AATAAACAAACAAATAAAATAAATATATGACATGAAAAATAATAAGGGAAAAACAGAAAACACTACAAATACAAAAATGATGTATAATATACAGAAACAATTTAATGATTTAAAATAGCTTCAATTAATACATATTTCACTGCTTCTTTGTTTTGATATCGTGTGATATTCGTAAACAAGTGCCACTATCATGAAAGCAGTGTCCTTCATTTAATGATTTAAAATAGCTTCAATTAATACATATTTCACTGCTTCTTTGTTTTGATATCGTGTGATATTCGTAAACAAGTGCCACCATCATGAAAGCAGTGTCCTTCATTTCCAATCTTCTGTGAAAACATGTCTTG
>NW_026417521.1:0-309 GCF_001194135.2 Octopus bimaculoides
AGATAGATAGATAGATACATACATACATACATACATACATACGTACATAGGCGGTTTCATGTGCAAATACATACGCATACGCATACACATAAATGACACACACACACACACACTGACGCATACATATTTGTACGTGCCTATACGTATGTTTCCAAATAATTAGAGAACTATGTGTAGGCTCACACGCACATAATTGCACACCCACATCACTCACACCATACATACATACATACATACATACACCACACAGCCCTCATATCGATATATATTATATCGATGTGTGTGTATATATATATATATATATATATA
>NW_026417522.1:0-255 GCF_001194135.2 Octopus bimaculoides
ATACGTACACACACAGACACATACACATTCGCACACTCACACATATAACAACCGTAAGATGAACTCACTACAGTAATAGAGTCTGGTATATAAACTTTTTTGCAGTAACATCAAAGTTTCTTTTGCTATCGGCTTCCTCTAGCAAGGTCAAAAAGACGAATAGAAGAACTATGTTTCACTGTGTGCAGTGGTAATATATATACATATGCATAGATGCATACATACATACATACATACATACATACATACATACAT
>NW_026417523.1:0-236 GCF_001194135.2 Octopus bimaculoides
TAAAAAGAGAGCAGAGATATTCAACTTTATCATAGGAAAAAGATCTTGTCAAAATTTTCCACTCGAAAGAAAATTCATCACTCGAAACATATGTCGGTGATATGATGATGCAAATGATCTAAATAACATCTTGTACATCCGTCACCATTTTCCATTATTCTTATGTTCTCCAAAACACGTCCCAATTCTCATCGGAATTAACACCCACGCAACTGTGATTGTTCCTCTGGATCTTT
>NW_026417524.1:0-204 GCF_001194135.2 Octopus bimaculoides
AGAGAGAGAGAGAGAGAGAGAGAGAGAGAGAGAGAGAGTGAGAAAGAAAGTGATAAGTGAAGACGTAAAGGGAAAAATAGCCAATTTGAAAACCATGCATACGTAAACACACCTACACATACACACTACCAAACACATTAACATCTACAACTATACACACACACACACGCACACACACGCACACACACGCACACACACGCACAC
>NW_026417525.1:0-217 GCF_001194135.2 Octopus bimaculoides
TATATATATATATATATATATATATATATGTATATATGTATGGTATGTATGTATATTTGTGAGTATGTGTCTGTGTTTGTTCCCCAACCATCGCCTAGCGATTCGGCATAAGAGACCGATAAAATAAGTACTTACCTTACAAAGAATAAATCCTGGGAGCGATTTGTTCGACTAAAGGTGGTGCTCCAGCATGGCTACAGTCAAATGATTGAAACAA
>NW_026417526.1:0-179 GCF_001194135.2 Octopus bimaculoides
CCAAATCTCACAAAACTAGTGTTAGGTTTAGGGTTAGGGTCAGGGTTAGGATTAGGGTTAGGGTTTGGGTTAGGGTTTGAGTTAGGTTTACCTTGTGGATCTATATAAAAACCGGGGTGGGGGTGGGGAATCGAAATTTTGAAATTGAGATTTTTCAAGATTTTCTTTTCCAGAATCGG
>NW_026417526.1:253-562 GCF_001194135.2 Octopus bimaculoides
AAAAAAAAAAAAAAAAAAATAAGGGGGGAAAGGTTCAGATTACATATAGTCCATCTGGACCCAAATTTTAATCAATATTTTAATGTAACAGGAAGTCTAGTTAGGAATTTTAGCATTCCACCAGACTTACTGCCCAGCTTTGCCCAGTAAAGTATTCACGGAATTGTTTGCCAGTTTGTAGAATGGGAATTCATGGTACTTAGGCATGAATATTGTTGTTGTAGGCACTCCGTCGCTTACGACGACGAGGGTTCCAGTTGATCCGACCAACGGAAACAGCCTGCTGCTCGTGAAATTAACGTGCAAGTG
>NW_026417526.1:572-794 GCF_001194135.2 Octopus bimaculoides
TTCCAGTTGATCCGACCAACGGAAACAGCCTGCTGCTCGTGAAATTAACGTGCAAGTGGCTGAGCACTCCACAGACACGTCTACCCTTAACGCAGGGGTTTTCAAACTGTGGTCTGCAAGGACAAGACAGGGGGTTCGTAGACAGCAAATACATTTTTATGGGCAATGTGAGTTTATATAGGTTTTTTAATCGAAATCTTTTAATTGACAATAAACCTATTT
>NW_026417527.1:0-214 GCF_001194135.2 Octopus bimaculoides
TGTATGTATGTATGTATGTATGTATATATGTATGTATGAATGTATGTATACAAATACATGCACACACACACACACATGTATCATATGTACTGACATATATACATATATTTATACACACACATACACACACACATACATACAGAAACACATACACACATACTTATATCTCATCATCACCATCATCATCATCATCATCATCATCATCATCATCATC
>NW_026417528.1:0-242 GCF_001194135.2 Octopus bimaculoides
TATAAAGTCCAACTGTATTTTTGTAATTTAATATTATTAGGAACCGTATAAAAAATAATTAAAATATTTTGTGTATTGTACAAGTATAACCAATTTATTACTTTAACAACAAAATCTTATATAAACTCCCAAGGGTCATATGGGCCCTAGTAAAGAACCATTGGGCTAAAAGTAGTCTTAGCTCATATATGGAGCTGTGTAGTGTCTATTGACAAAGAAGAAAGACATGAAAGAAATGTCTG
>NW_026417530.1:0-313 GCF_001194135.2 Octopus bimaculoides
ATATATATATATATATATACATAACTCTGTGTGTGTGTATATGTTTGTGTGTGTATACATACACATAAATAAAAAGGAAATTTTATGGTCAATACAACAGCGCAGTTCGATTCTTGTTCTCGACACTGCTGCACAGCGAATGGCTGGATTCCAGACGAAGACTTCACTTAAAAGCAATAGAATTGAAAACATGGTCTTGATCAATGAACAACTCTTTAAGAGTTTATTGGACTTATTCGACAATATCTATTTAGTCTTAATGGATTTTTCATAAATATTTACATACATTACATACAATTACACAAAGAAACCT
>NW_026417531.1:0-286 GCF_001194135.2 Octopus bimaculoides
TATATATATATATATATATATATATACATTCACATATATATATATATATACACATATATACATACATATACATATGCATACATATATATAACATATATATACAAATACACACACACACACACACACACACAATATATATACATTTAAATACACACATAGATGTAATTATACATACATATAAATATTTTCATACATATATATACAAACATAAACATATATATACACACACATACATATATACATATACATATATATATATATATACGCATATACATATATACATATA
>NW_026417532.1:0-291 GCF_001194135.2 Octopus bimaculoides
TATATATGTATGTATGTATGTATATATGTATATATGTATATATATATGTAGATAAGTAGATGGAGAGTTAGAGAGATGGATGGAGAGATAAATAGGTAGATGTACTTAGATATTTATATGTGCACACACGCATTCACACATATAAATATACGTTTATGCACCATGTGTATACTTAAGTCTCTCTCTTTCTGTATGTATGTATCTTTATATATACTGGGAGGAGAGAGGGAGAGAGATAGTGAGAAAGAGGGAAAGAGAGTAAGAGAGAGAGAGAGAGAGAGAGAGAGAGAG
>NW_026417533.1:0-365 GCF_001194135.2 Octopus bimaculoides
TGTGTGTGTGTGTGTGTGTGTGTGTGCATTAATGTATTGGTATATGCATACAAGTATGCATGTACGTATGAATGTAACTATGTACGTATGTGCGTGTGTATAGTCACTTTGTTGAATGCACCGCTACCGGCGTGAAAGTGTTGCTCAATTTAAACGAAATCGCACGAGAGATTAAAAAGGGAGACGAACAAAGTCAGGTATGAAAGACAGTATTATTGATATAAAGGAACCGGTTTCATTATAGCATCTCAATTAGACACAAACACACATATATATAGGTCCACATATGTACGTATATACAGACACATATGTATCTCAGGATACATATATATATATATATATATATATATATATATATATATATA
>NW_026417534.1:0-543 GCF_001194135.2 Octopus bimaculoides
AACTGGGCAGAATAAATTTGCAATCTATAAATCTCTTTGAATGACCAGTCGCTTACCTGGGAAAGCATTGAAATCAATGTTACCATCTGGGGACTATCTCTGACCCAGTGATAATAAAAGGACTCAAAGTAGGTTTGCAACCAAATGATTTTACTCAAAATAACACTTTGCAAATGAATCAGTGGAGGCAGAGATGCCTCTCCTTTATTTGACAATTTATACACCACATTACAGAAATCTCAATCTAAGTATATCTCAAAGCAAATTCTTACACTGTCGTACCATTGAATTACAAATAATGCTCATCTTGTATGCTCAAGTGACTCTAAAGCTTCCAAGAGAAAATTTGTATTGGCTTAGAAAAAATTGACTAAATTGTAGGGGTGAAGCCTCCATTAAACAGTCTTACTAACTCCTAAGAAGTTGAGATTTTAGAAATATTACTTCATTTGTGCGTAATGTCTATGGTTAAAATTTCATCAACAGCAAAAATATATGAAATTTCATGAGGGTTATGGCCTTATTTATGCATCTCATTTTCAA
>NW_026417535.1:0-247 GCF_001194135.2 Octopus bimaculoides
TCTAGGTGCAATCCCATGGTCAGTCATGACTGAAGGGGGTCTCAGCAATGTGCACCACCACATCTGGAATATACACCCCCTGGTCCCTACCAGCAATTAATCTTATTAAGTGTATATAATGTTTGTTTATGTGTACATTGACATGAATATTAACACTGATAACTCAATACAAACTTACCATTGGGGCATAGGCCCTTCATTAGCATCACATCATCAACGGCTATGCTTCCATTACTTCCAGCAATAC
>NW_026417536.1:0-284 GCF_001194135.2 Octopus bimaculoides
ATGTATGCTTATATATGTTTGTGTTTGTGTGTGCGTGTATATATACACATATATATGTATACTTAAATGCACATATTCACATATACGCATAAAAATGTATTTATGTACATCTATGTATGTGTATACATATATATATACACATATACGTGTGTAAATGCACAAACACACAGAGGCACATACATATATACACACACACATATATATATATCAAGATATGTTTGATAAATATATATACCAACATATATATTATGTATATATATATATATATATATATATATATATAC
>NW_026417537.1:0-582 GCF_001194135.2 Octopus bimaculoides
TCCAGCATGGCCGCAGTCAAATGACTGAAACAAGTAAAAGAATAAAAGTGCACGTAAAAAGCACCATCCAAACGTGGTCGATACAAGCGCCGCCTAATTGGCTCTCTGTGCCGGTGGCATGTAAAAAAGCACCCACTCCACTCTCGGTCCACTCTCGGAGTGGTTGGCGTTAAGAAGGGCATCCAGCTGTAGAAACTTTGCCAGATCAGATTGGAACCTGGTGCAGCCTCTGGCTCTCCAGTCCCCAGTCAAATCATCCAACCCATGCCAGCATGAGAAGCGGACGTTAAGCGATGATGATGATGATGGGGGAGAGGATATTTATGTCTGTTATGATTATACAGGTATGTGGAGGCATATGACCCAGTGGTTACGGTTCTGGACTTAAGATAGAAGATTGCTGTTTCGATTTCTGGAATGGTTGATGCATTTGTGTTCTTGAGCAAAACACTTCATTTCACATTGCTCTAGTCCACTCTGCCGGAAAAAGGGAGTCATCTTGAGACAGACTGTCGTCCTGTCCAGGATGGAACATATATGTATATAAATATATATATATATATATATATATATATATATCTC
>NW_026417538.1:0-358 GCF_001194135.2 Octopus bimaculoides
TACATACATACATACATACATACATACATGTACATATATATGTGTGTGTGTATTTATACTTGCATACATGTAGATTTACATAATTTACATATACTTGCATATATGTAGATTTATATAACATAAACACATAAATACCTACATTGATATTTATATACATACACATAGATATTCATATATATACATACATATATATATACATATCTTCGCACACATATCTATGTTGGTATACACATACGTATAACGCATTCATAAACACACACACATTTCCATATACATATACAAATACATACATATATATATACATACATACATACATACATATATATATTTTATATATTTCATATATATATATATATAT
>NW_026417539.1:0-415 GCF_001194135.2 Octopus bimaculoides
AGATAGGACAAACTGAGAAAGAGAACACAGGTTTGATTGAGGTTAATCGATGGAGTACGAGTACACTGGTGGCGTTGATAGAGTTGATGTCAAACTTAAATGAAGAATGTTACATTAAAAGGTCACTTTACTGTAGAAGTAACCGCGAATCGAACCCAAGTTTCCAGCTAGTAATGATAACCACAAAAACCACACGTGAACATTGAGTGTTGCATGCAATAATCATGGCTTTATCAAAGATATAAGTGACTAAGTGATACAAAATAATCTGTTTAAAAATTAATTCGTAATATCTGAAAATTATCTCCTTTTCTTTGAGAGTCACGATCACCACTAGGGTTTTGTTTGCCTTGTCCAAGATGAAGGTTTTAATTATTTAAGAATCTTACTTTTTTTGTAGCATGATCTTTAAGTT
>NW_026417541.1:0-249 GCF_001194135.2 Octopus bimaculoides
TTGAAAGTTAAGACGAATTGAAGTGGACTCCGGTGAATTTTCCAAAAATTCCCCACCGCACCCCAAAATTAGACCGTATCCTAATATGACACATATTTTATGCACTTTGGGAATCATTTCTGATGGAGAAAGGGCTCTCACATTTAGTAGCCTTTCATATTTGCAAGCCATTCATTTTCACTTTCAGACAGCGGGATGAGGTGGCGAGGAGTGTATGAATCAATTTTGGAGTTTTCTCATAGAAAATTT
>NW_026417542.1:0-419 GCF_001194135.2 Octopus bimaculoides
ATACCCACGCACACACGTACCCAACACACACTCACACGGACACACAGACATATATATGTAATATTTATGTATTAGTTCTCACGTATCGGTGAATACAACTACCTTTAAAACTTCGTTGCCGGTATTTTAGAAAGTACAGGACGGCGACGAGGATGAATCTGAATATATGGCGGATCAGCCTCACTCTGAACATGTATAAGCTGTTTGTCGTTTCCTCACACACGTTTCCTCGCTTGCACACACGTTTCCTCGCTTGCACACACACGCACACACACACATACACACATACACACACATACAATACTTACGGAAGATGTTACATACGCATCCCGGCTCGAATATTATACATATGTCTAGATATAATAGGTGTGTATGTAATGGTATTTCTACTATGTATTATGTCTAAAAATATTTATACA
>NW_026417543.1:0-231 GCF_001194135.2 Octopus bimaculoides
ATCTGGCCAGCCCCAAGGAAAAACTAAGCTAAGAGCATTAGATTCTTTGGGAGAAAGCAGCGAATGTATACAAAAACTAGGACGGAAAAAACGAACAATGTTACACAAATACAGTAGGGATAATAACGGGATATAACAATAGGTATCCTTCGACTATGGACGAATAAAATTAAGCTGGCGAATATGGAAATAAGGCCTTACAGCCGGGATACAAGATTTCACAGGCACAGG
>NW_026417544.1:0-253 GCF_001194135.2 Octopus bimaculoides
ATATATACATGTATATATATATATATGTATATATATATATATTTATATATTAAAATAGATAGATAGATACATAGATAGATAGACATGTACGTTCGTACACACATCACAAGCGTATGGTTATATATATATGTGTGTGTGCGCGTGTGTGCGTGTATATTAAACTATATGTTACGTTACTATATCTATCGTATACGTTGGTATATATCAGTTACGACGACGAGGGTTCCAGTTGATCCGATCAACGGAACAGCTT
>NW_026417545.1:0-214 GCF_001194135.2 Octopus bimaculoides
TAATAATAATAATAATAATAATAATAATAATAATAATAAAGGGGCAATAATGAGAGAAACGACGAAATCGACACAATATTTAATGATAAAGTATTGTTTGGTATTCTATGGTTGAACAAGAAGATAATAAACGGCAGAGCGGTTTGAGGTGCGGAAAGAGAGAACAAGGAAAATCGAGGGAGTGAGCGAGGGAGAGAGAGAGAGAGAGAGAGAG
>NW_026417546.1:0-308 GCF_001194135.2 Octopus bimaculoides
ATATATATATATATATATATATATATATATAGTTATACATACAAACACACACACATATATATAGTATACTTGATCGGCATATAACAAGCCAGCAGACACTAAAAATCTGTTGAGCCATCTTTATCAATGTACCTAAAGAGACCCAGACTGATAGGTCGAAACATATGTTGTACCCAATAAAGGTCTAATACGAAATCCACCTCCTATTAATTAACCCTATTACCTTAACTGCCACTACGAAGTTCCCGAAATAGATCCAACGGAAGTGTACCATCACTGCGGATGAGAACAGGTAGCCTAAGTTGTGT
>NW_026417547.1:0-902 GCF_001194135.2 Octopus bimaculoides
GGATGTTTGGACAAGATGTTTAATTTAAGTCTCCCTAAGGAGCCCTTGTGACAGTCTACAGCAGGCTGATAGAAGATGGAGTTTGGTTTCTTTTCAATGTAGTTGTCCAGGTGTTCTTTGAACCTATCATTGATACTCCTAGAAGTCTCACCAATGTATGATTCTATCATGTATAAAGGGTCACGTTACACAGTTGGGCGGGGATTTTAGTTATCGCGTGTATGAGGGAAAAGAAGACTGCAGCTGGTAGTGGGCGTGTAGTTTAGCTGAATTGGAGGAGTGGTATGAGAAGAGGAGGAGTGAGCTGGAGATAAAGAAACAGAGAACAGAAGAGGCAGGGAGAGAAAGCGCGGGAAAGATAGGGAGGAACTAGAGATGTGAATTAAAGAGAAAAGGTGAGATGCAAATAGAGAGAGAGAAGGAGTTATTTGATATGCGAAAACGAGAAAATGTTTGTAGGTGGAAAAAAGAAAGATAGTGTATGTGTTAGAGAGAGAGAAAAGAAGAGAAATGAAGATATACAGAAAGATATAACACTCGCGAAAGTGAGGCTGATAATCGCGGTTGTTAATATGCCGATGGTCAAGGCGGCGAGCTGGCGGAATCGTTAGCACGCCGGGCGAAATGCTTAGCGGTATTTCTTCTGCCGTTACGTTCTGAGTTCAAATTCCGCCGAGGTCGACTTTGCCTTGCATTCTTTCGAGATCGTTCAATTAAGTACCAGTTGCGTACTGGAGTCGAGCTAATCGACTGCCCCACCCCCACCCACCGCTCTCCTCAAAAATTTCGGGCCTTGTGCCTAGCGTAGAAAAGAATGTCGATGGTCGTTTCTCTGTCACTGTTTTAAAGACTCGGAAGATATATTTTGACGCAATAATAATAATAATAATATTAGTAATAAT
>NW_026417547.1:1638-2137 GCF_001194135.2 Octopus bimaculoides
TTTTAAGCATCATTTTCATGAATGAACACGTAAGGAAAAAGAAAATCGCTCATGTCTGCAAACATGAACGCAAGGCATGGCGGTGAGGGTTACGAGTTCGTTTCGCAGCCAAGTAGTTCCGGAGTGTGTGGCACCGTTAGACGCTTTTATATATCTTTTATCTTTTACTTTGTTTCAGTCATTATACCGTGGCCATGCTGGGGCACCGCCTTGAAGAATTTTTAATCGAATGAATCGACCCAAGATTTCTTTCTTTTTTTTTTTTTGTAAGCCTGGTACTTAGTTTTAAGCTTGGTTCTTTTGCCGAACTGCTAAGTTACGAAACGCGGACGGAAACACACCAAGACCGGTTGTCAAGCGGTAGTGGAGGGACAAACAAATGCACACGCACACATACATGTATGTATATGTGTGTATATTTATACTCTTTTACTCTTCTTTCAGTCATTTGTTTTACTTGTTTCAGTCAGTTGACTGTGGCCATGCTGGAGCACCGCCT
>NW_026417548.1:0-207 GCF_001194135.2 Octopus bimaculoides
CATTAGAGTTCATCAGAGAAGAATAATAATATATTTACAGCTACCATGGTTTCAGAAAAAAATAGTGTATGCATTTTATGTATGTTTGTATGTATGTATGTATGTATATGTATGTATGTATGTATGTATATTCAGTTTATTTCAAAATTTCTTGCCAGTTTCTAACCTAGATCCAAGGCTCTTTCACTGGAATTTCAACATCAACAA
>NW_026417549.1:0-512 GCF_001194135.2 Octopus bimaculoides
ATCATCATCATCGTCATCATCATCATCATCATCATCATCATCATCATGATGTTTGTCTTATTCAACACCATTTTCGCTATTTCTCCATCACTCAAGGAATGCACAACATATGTAACATTGTCAATGTGCAGTACTTCTTCGACGTCAGCTGCCTTTAACTTATTTACTCACACGGCTGATAAATTTTTGGCACAAGTAATGAGGATTGATGTCATCTTTTCGTTAGTCACATGGAATTCTTTAACATCTTCATCCGAAAGCTCATTTTCATCGATTATAGTAGGCAAAATTTTGCGCCAAGCATTTTTTAAAATGTTTTTTTTTAAAGTAACATCTTTCTAAGCATTTACAAGTGCATAAATAGCATCTTTTAGACCAGTGCTACTCAAAGTGGTGGTCCGCGAGCCATCAGCTGCCGGTACGCGGCGAATTTCCAGAAAAGAAAGAAATGTTATAAAATGTTTATGTGATATTGTATTATTTGTTTACAAAATAAATATAAGATTAAAAAA
>NW_026417550.1:0-426 GCF_001194135.2 Octopus bimaculoides
ATATCCATCTATCCGTCTATCTATCTATCTGTCTGTCTGTCTGTCTATCTATCCATCCATCCGTCCATCTGAGACATTCTAATAACATGCCCCTAGTACTGGAGCTTCTCAAAAGTTTCACTTCGTACAATGGTTAATGTATATACTTCGGGTTAATTCATGCTGATGATTTTTTAACGGAATGAAATGGTGCTATACATGATTACCTGAGACTAGAAAGTTTAAGATCTTTGTTATGAAAGAGCAAAAACAAAATCAATAAATCAATATGTGCGTCCTATACATCTTTTCCCTTATAATTCCTAAATGTCAAATATTATGGAGAAATTACTACAGCCCCTAAACAAGCTCTCCGTTTGGGGGACTCCACGTACTGATTTATACACACACACACACACACACACGCACACACACACACACACACAC
>NW_026417551.1:0-243 GCF_001194135.2 Octopus bimaculoides
GTATATATATATATATATATATATATATATATGAAACATCGGCACATGTATATACACTTACTCATATCCATATCGATATGTTGCTATGTGTAATAACACATTAGCTTTCACACATTGCAATGGAATGGAAGTGTTAGGCACATTTTAACAAAAAATTATATAGTCATATATGTCGTTTTAAGTGCGTGTCAAAAAGACAATAGGTGCATTACTGCTTGTGTCATGACGTATAGTTTTCCTCTC
>NW_026417552.1:0-693 GCF_001194135.2 Octopus bimaculoides
GTATTAAAATGCATATATACATTCTTTGATGATATATATATATATATATAATGCAACAAGTACAGGACATCACCAACGAGAGTGACAAATACGTAAACACGTAATGATAGACAAGTACGGGCAAAATACCACAAGAAGTCTAGCCCCTCCTCAGTTGTCGACTGTTAATTACTCCCTATTTTGAGTTTTCAACGACAAGATAGAAAACCTTCATAAAACAGCAACGTCCAGAAGTTTTAAAAATATAAAATTTTTGGAGAGTTAGAGCTTTCAACGAATAAGCAACAACAGAGAGGACGTACAGAGTAAACAATCGTCAAAGGTAAGCATTAAGGGCCGTTATGCCAAGCCGCATTGAAGTGGGTAACGCTTGAGAGAAATTTTTAAACAATGTAGAATAAACAGAAGAGAAAAAGATAGTAGGAGAGAAAAAAGACAAAAATTATCGTGAGGCCAGGAAAATGACACCCAGTTGTGTAGACCTCGCGTCCCGAAAACACATGGGTGAGAGAAATGGCCTGTAGTCACGTGGGAGCAAAGAGGCAGAATAGAAGGGGTACAAGAGAGAAGAAAAGGGAAGGAAAAGAAGCGAGTGAGAAGAAGGGAGAAAAAACGAAAGAGAGGAGGGGAGAAACGGAAAATAAAAAGGATTATAGAGGGATACAGAGAAAGGATTATAGAGGGATACAGAGA
>NW_026417553.1:0-347 GCF_001194135.2 Octopus bimaculoides
AACGAAGAAATAACCACGGTAACAAATCCACCGAAGTCACTAATAACTTATATGCTATACGAATTAATGAAGTTTCCAGTTTCTAATTAAAATTATTAAATAATGCACACGAAACCTTAGAAATAGCTGGCATTGGTACACTAATTAAATCAGATAGGAATCCAAACAGTTTGCCGGAGGCAAAAAAGCCGCGTTAATTTCGCCAAACAAAAGCTGGCAAAGCATTGTGAAATCTGTTTTCAATAATCGAAACCCTAATATCAAGGTTCTGTAAATGACTGCTTGGTCATCCAGGAACAGGACAAAGGGATGTGTATTTAAGAATATATGCGTGAGTGTGTGTGTGT
>NW_026417554.1:0-686 GCF_001194135.2 Octopus bimaculoides
ACACACACACACACACACACACACACACACACGGATGGGTAAGGATACACACTCACTAATATATATATGCAAGTATACAGATATGATTATCTATATATATACATACATATATACCGGTAGGTATTGACCTCTTGCTACAATTGTCTCACTTTTCCCCTCCCTACCAACCGGCCTCAGATGTAAACCCTCATTACCAAACTTCCATTCACAAGTATAGGCCACAACCCATTTATACACTAATTAGCTATACACTTAAAAATATTTGTTGTTGTAGTCACTACGTCATGCAACCACAATTCCCAATGTAAACCACTTAATCTCATTTGAATCTAGTTTATTATCATGCTTGTTCACCATACCAGCCAAAATATATTTAAGCCTTCCAACCACCAGTATGCACTCTAGGCACATAAATCCAACAACGCTAATGAACCACACCGACACAGAATTAGATCTTATCACACAAACAAGTATAGTATTTTCACCTTTTCTACCCAAGCGGATACCACCCCATATGTTGACGATTTAACGTTTCTATCTTTCTTTTCTCGTTCCTGTAACCATTCCAATGTAAACACACATACATATATACGTACGTACGTACATGCATACATAGACACACATATATACATTCCAACATACACAAACACACATACATACATACATACATACATACATACATACAT
>NW_026417556.1:0-293 GCF_001194135.2 Octopus bimaculoides
ATGTTTGTGTGCCTGTGTTTGTTCCCCTAGCATTGCTTGACAACCGATGCCTGTGTGTTTGTCCCCATCACTTAGCAGTTCGGCAAAAAAGACCAATAGAATAAGTACTAGGCTTCCAAGGAATAAGTCCTGGGGTCGATTTGCTCAACTATAGGCGGTGCTCCAGCATGGCCGCAGTCAAATGACTCAAACATGTAAAAGAGTAAAAGAGTAAAGAGTATACATATATTCATGTATACACATATATATAGATATACATATGCATATATATATACACATATATATGTACATAT
>NW_026417557.1:0-247 GCF_001194135.2 Octopus bimaculoides
AATAAGATTATCTATGAAGGAAAACAACCAATATCAATGTAAGTAATCTCCACAAACACTTTCTACTTTATTAGAATGACGGATGCAGTGCCCCAGCATGGCCACGGCCTTAATGTTGAAATGTATAAAAGAATAAAAGAATAAACAAGCATAACAAATATGCATTCCCACCATCAGCTGCCAAACAGATATCATAATGGTTTCAACACCTGGGCAATACCTTTCAATCTGGCAGTGTCAACAGTGC
>NW_026417558.1:0-495 GCF_001194135.2 Octopus bimaculoides
CCATATCCAACCTGAATTTCCACAGGGCAGACTGGAAGTCAATTCGCAAAAAGATTCAAAATCAAAACTGGCATGACCGCCTTTCTATACAAGACAGTGACCTCAAACTAAGTCATTTTATGTTTACCATACAAGACATATGTGCCAAAAAGAAAGGCCAGCAAACATGCCAATAGAATTCCCAGAGACAGGAAAATCCTTATGAGACACAGAACAAAGGTCTCAAACCAATTAAATAGAGAACTGGAGGATAGGAAAAGGGCTAAATTAAAACTAACACTGTTAGAAATAGAAAACAAAATCAAACTCTCCCATGAAAAGGAGAGAGCAGTAGAAAACATAAAAACAAACCCCAAGGCTTTCTATAGATTTGCAAAAGAGACTGCCACGGCACAGTATATAAAATATGACCCCTATTCCTGCCTAATGGCTCACTGACTGCGGGCCCCACATGGATAAGTGAAGTGCTCAGTGCGCAATTCAAGAGTGTTTTCA
>NW_026417559.1:0-1414 GCF_001194135.2 Octopus bimaculoides
TGTATGTATGTATGTATGCATAAACCAACGAGGAAATCTTGTTCGGTAGTTAGGTCTGCTAGAAATAGCAACTAAATCTACCTCAAACCGCACTCTCTTATGTTTGCATATATGAACCAATGAGCGAGACCTCTATATGGTAGCTAGGTCTGTTAAAAATAAAAATAGAAACCAAATTCTCCTTCAAATAATATTCATCGTATGTATGTCTCAATATGGTAGCTAGACGTGTTGGAAATAACAGCCAAATATCCCTCAAATCATACCATGCTGTTTAAGAGGGAAATGCTTATTTTCTACTCTAGGCACTTTTCTACTCAAGGCCCGAAATTTTGGGGGTGGGGGCCAGTCGAATAGATCGATTCCAGTACGCAACTGGTACTTAATTTATCGATCCTGAAAGGATGAAAGGCAAAGTCTATTCCTCGGCGGAATTTGAACCCAGAACGTAAAGGCAGACGAAATAACCGCTAACCGTTTCGCCCGGCGTGCTAACGTTTCTGCCCGTTCGTCGCCTTAAAAAATAAGAGGGAAATAGCGACTTTTGTAAACCTGTCTGTGCACAAAAGAACAGGAAGTTCACGGTTGGAAAGCCTTTCTTCATATCTACTGACCCGGACTTTGAGCAACAGAAACGAAGAAGCTTCGATGGAGTCATTCAACATGCCGGAAATAGCAACTAAATCTCTTTTAAATCACATCCTACCGCCTTAAGAAAATACAAAGGAAGAAAACATTAGCAAAGCGGTGGTTAGATATAAAAACAAGGTGGTGGTCACGCTTGGAATAACTTTGTATATAGGTCTGTTCTATCAGGGCTGATTTATAACACATTTATAGCTGCGTGTTTCTTTCTTTCTTTCTTTCTTTCTTTCTTTCTTCCTTCCTTCCTTTCTTTCTGTCTTTCTCTCTTTCTTTCTTTCTTTCTTTCTTTCTTTCTTCCTTCCTTTCTTTCTGTCTTTCTGTCTTTCTTTCTTTCTTTCTTTCTTTGGCTTTGTCTCTGTACCCCTCTTTTTCTTTCTCCATTTCTCTCTCTCTCTCTCTCTCTCCATTTCTGTCTCTCTCCATTTCTCTCTTTCTCTCTCCATTTCTCTTTTTCTCTCTCCATTTCCCTCACTTTCTCTCTCTCTCCACCTCTCTCCCCCATTTCTCTCTCTCTCCCATCTCTCTCTTACTCTCTCTCTCTCCATTTCTCTCTCTCTCCCCCATTTCTCTCTTTCTCTCTTTGTCCCACTCTCACTCTCTCTTGCTTCCAATCTCTCTCTCTCTCACTGACGCACTCAATCTCTCTCTGTCTCTCTATCACTCTTTCCCTCTCTATCACTCATTCACTCTCCATTTCTCTCTAACTCTCTCTCTCTTTCTCCTTCTTTCCATCTCTCTTCCCTTCTCTCTCTCCCTCTCTCTCTCTCCC
>NW_026417559.1:4213-4398 GCF_001194135.2 Octopus bimaculoides
CCACCACCACCACAGCAACAACAACATTAACAGCTACAACAACAACAACAACCACTACACCGCCACCCCCATGGTCATCCCTACACATTACTCCTCAACGCCCACCCTTATCTTCTAACCAGGATACACCCGGAGAGATAGTTCGCCTTAACCTTCGACACCTTAGCACCGAGAATACCTTTGAA
>NW_026417560.1:0-450 GCF_001194135.2 Octopus bimaculoides
TATATTAACGTATTAAAATACAAGGCTTTATCTAGACGTGAACATTTTGTTATGACAACAACCGCCATTTCAATTCATTCGTGTTGCTAACGAAGCGGTTTCTTGACAGCACATGGAATCTCGATAATGTCAGAACGTGTCTGGAGCTGCACTGTATACCTAATGATAAAATTACCTCCTCAAATTCCCTTTCTTCACCCGATAACGATCTCTTTTACTCTTTTATTTGTTTCAGTCATTTGACTGCGGCCATGCTGGAGCACCGCCTTTAGTCGAGCAAATCGACCCCAGCACTTATTCTTTGGAAGCCTAATACTTATTCTAGCGGTCTCTTTTGCCGAACCGCCAGGTTACGGGGACCTAAACACACCGGCATCGGTTGTCAGGCGATGTTGGGGGCACAGACACAGACACACAAACATATACACACACATACATATACATATATAT
>NW_026417561.1:0-231 GCF_001194135.2 Octopus bimaculoides
ACTCACACAATTTGGCAAATAACCATGAAAAACCGACAAAACTTTAAAATATTTATTTCGTGTTTTACAGTCGATTTTAGACATTTTAGGTAGTTTTCAATTTGCAAAACCACTATTCGTTTTGAAGTCTAGATGGTTAATATAAGCTAGATGGGTGTTGAAAACATTATATTTATCAAAGCGTTCATCGAAGTCACAACAGTTTTCAGAATACACAAACTCACACAATTG
>NW_026417561.1:342-647 GCF_001194135.2 Octopus bimaculoides
AATTTGCAAAACCACTATTCGTTTTGAAGTCTAGATGGTTAATATAAGCTAGATGGGTGTTGAAAACATTATATTTATCAAAGCGTTCATCGAAGTCACAACAGTTTTCAGAATACACAAACTCACACAATTGGCAACTAACCATGAAAACCGACAAAACTTTAAAATGTTTATTTCGTGGTTTGAAAAAGCAACAAAATTTAAAAATGCTAATTTCATCAACCATCTAGTCACAAGCGTTTTCAGAAAACACAAACTTCCAGTCGATTTTAGACACTTTTAGGTAGTTTTCATTTTTGCAAAAC
>NW_026417562.1:0-214 GCF_001194135.2 Octopus bimaculoides
ATAAGTCAAGGTAGAAAATGCTAAAATAATTTTATCATAAAAAACATTTTGGTACTGGTTTCAGTCATTGATACTTTTTCAACTCCTAAGTCTGGAAAACAATTAAATTTTGGAAATAAACTGAATAATGACATACACACATGAGTGGATTTGGTAGATGAATGCTGTATGTCATTATTCAGTTTATTTCAAGATTTCTTGCCAATAGAGAAAG
>NW_026417563.1:0-295 GCF_001194135.2 Octopus bimaculoides
ATATACACACATATATTATTTACCCATTCGTCGCATTCATCTCATAGGGGTTATAAAATTTCAATTTCTTTTACTATAGATTTTAGTATTTGTGTCTTCTATTAGACATCTGACCTGCTTTGTTTTGCAAACCAGACCGAATCCTTCAAATGCAAAACGTTGAAAGGAAGACGCTGCATTCTTTTGACTTACCCATCGGTCACCTCGGTGCCCAGCCTTTATATTGACATGGTAGCTCCCTGAATTAGTTGTATGCTGTCAACTTAATGTGACAGTCCCCTGAAGAGAATAATAC
>NW_026417564.1:0-349 GCF_001194135.2 Octopus bimaculoides
ATATATATATATATATATATATATATATACACGCATCCATTTATAAGCGCACTCACCTGAACATACATACGCATCACAGACTTTTACCCCCGCATCCATACTAATCATAGGCACACACACACGCACGCACACACATACACACAAACACACACACGCAAACTCACCAATGCACTTGCTATACAGACGCGTGAGCGCGAGCGCCCATACATTCATACGCATTTAGACATGTACAAGTACACACTCCCTCACAAACACATATTCACTGATTTACACCCGCATATACACGCATCCATATAAATACACCTCTACACATATATCCACAGTAATTATATTTTCAGTGTCTCTCTTC
>NW_026417565.1:0-816 GCF_001194135.2 Octopus bimaculoides
TGTGTACGTAGATTTAAGCTTTCTGGTCTCCCTTTTCTGCGCTCCCGCTTGTTTTGTTGTAAATGGTTATCTACCTTGTTTAGCTGGTGGTGTTTGGGATGGGAAAATTTGCAGTTTCGTCCCTTTTCCCCGTGCCAGGAGGTACCATTTAGGTAGAATTTACAGATCTGTTTTTTTTCTCTGTGTGACGTGTTTGGGTTTGAAGACTGTTTGTGTTTACCGTCTTCTTATCTGTACTCCTGTCTTTGTCGTTTGTGGTGCAGCGTTGGCTGTATTCACCATGGTCATTGCATCCCTCATCAGTGGCTACAACACTGGTGACATCTGCCTTGTCTTGGTGATCCGTTTGGTCCTCCTGAGCCTGAGAACAGTGTGCAGGGTCTTCACTGTCCTTTTTTGTGTTCGTGTCTCTCATAATTCCTTCTAGGAGGTCAAGGTGCGGTTTCACGAGCTCGTAGGAGTGAATGAGCTCCAGTTTCTTTCGATCAATTTGAGCCATTGACCTGTGGAAATTGTACCTATCCAGGCTTTCGGCTATTAGATCATTTGCTGGTGATCCTTTGGCCAGATTCCATGCGTGTACAAGAAGGCGAACTTCCTCCAGCTGCCAGTTTCGGCGCATCTTCATCTTCTTGTTGGCCTCAACTTGGCGCTGTACAAAGTTTCGTCCTCTGGTATCCATGGTGCACGATATTTGAGAGAGAGAGGTTATATATATATATATATACATATATATGTATGTATGTATATGTGAATATATATATGTATGTAAATATACATATATATATGTGTGTGTGTATATATACATATATATAT
>NW_026417566.1:0-286 GCF_001194135.2 Octopus bimaculoides
CAGTCGGCAGAAAATGAAAAATGCCGAAACGAACTTTGAAATGCTAATATTAAATATTGAGTATATATAAAGGGTAGCAAATCTTTACAAATTTTACTACCAGTGGCCTAGCATGTATAAAAAGTCAATAGACAACATATTCAGTATAACATACAAGAGAAATTGTCGTTTTCCGTCGTTTTGACTGTCTTTTAGCGTGTAGAAATTGCCTGTTATAGGCAATTTCTTTTATATTTTATATTGAATATGTTGTCTATTGACTTTATATACATGCTAGGCCACTGGT
>NW_026417567.1:0-457 GCF_001194135.2 Octopus bimaculoides
ATATATAAATGTATCTCTCTTGCTCTCCCTCTCTACACACACACATATATATATATATATATTTATACGTATTATGTGTGTGTGTATGTGTATATTACATTATATGATATACTTACAAATGTGTGTGTGTGTGTGTGTGAATGAGAGAGAGTTTGAAATGATATATGAAGTACATTGAGCTGTGATATCACTGAAGACTTTGTTTCTGTATCGTGTGCCAAGAAAAAACCAGCCTGATGCAACCCACCCACGCATAAAGTATTGACTATCGTAGAACACAAATGCAAGAGGCATTGCATGTGGTACAACATGCAATGGCTCCAACTAGAATCTGAAAATAAGCCTCAGATTTTATTTGCCAAGTGCTTCTGCCTGTACACAGAGAAATACAAACATCTATGCAAACGCATACATGTACATAATATGTGCAATGAAATAGATAATTATTTAAAGTTGT
>NW_026417568.1:0-308 GCF_001194135.2 Octopus bimaculoides
GCATCGGAGAACTTGATCTACCTAATTACATGCTCTGGATGCAAACGGCAGTATATTGGACACACTAACAACAGCCTACGTCAGAGAATGGCGGTACACAAATCCCAAATTAATATCCCGGAAAACAGGAAAATACCTCTCAGTCAGCACATCGACGAATGTACTTACAACAAATTTCCCAAATTCACAACGTTTCCACTATACAAATTTAAAGACAATGCTAGCCAAAATGAACGCATTAGCAAGGAAATACTTTTCATAAGAAAATACCGACCAATTCTAAATTCTCTAAACTAGCAACACTGAGA
>NW_026417569.1:0-232 GCF_001194135.2 Octopus bimaculoides
TCACAGTCACACTCAAACACACATACAGAACCACAAAAACACAAACATATCACACAAAGTTAATGGTTTCAAACAAGATCCGCAGACAAAAATGGTTTCATAAATTGTCTAGATAGACAATGACATAGACAAATTGATGAACAAACAACCAGATAATAATTTGGCAAAATGATGCATATTAACAATCTAGCTGCCTAGATGTATGTATGTATGTATGTATGTATGTATGTAT
>NW_026417570.1:0-291 GCF_001194135.2 Octopus bimaculoides
GTGTGTGTATATAGATAGATAGATAGATAGATAGATAGATAGATAGACAGGACAGAACAGATAGATAGATAGATAGATAAATAGATAAACATTGCATTAAAAACATGTATATAGTTACACATTAAATGGTATATAATAAACAATGTATACATATATTTAACATATACATATACAAATATTAATGTATGTAACGTATCTATTAAGTTAAAAGTATATAAATATATATATACATATCTACATACACAGTGTAAAGTTATAATACGTGTTTATATTATATATATATATATATAT
>NW_026417571.1:0-249 GCF_001194135.2 Octopus bimaculoides
TTGTTAAATACGGGTGAACAGTCTTCATCAAAATAAAAACACGTAGCTTATAGTTGCATTTGAAATGACGCAACCATTGAAAAAGCGACGTAGCCTAAGTAGCAATGGAATAAAGTAATTCAGCTTTAATAATGGACCAATCTATCTATGCAAGTGAGGATAAAGTAAAAATGTAACAGTATTGTATTGTATTGTGTGATACTATTAGTGGAGGCGCAATGGCCCAGTGGTTAGGGCAGCGGACTCGCG
>NW_026417572.1:0-344 GCF_001194135.2 Octopus bimaculoides
ATATATGTATATATATATACACACACGTATATATTTTTGTGTATTTACATATTTGTATTTGCACGAATATATTGATAATTATATGTGTATATATGAAATATATTTACACACACATACACACACATATGTATATATGTATGCACAAACACGCATCCATGAACATACAACACAGCACACACACACGATCACCTACAAACGTTTCATTTTCTACAATTAGCAATTTTGTATGTGTGTGTTTATGTGTGTATGTATATATGCATCCATACACGTATGTATGTATGTACGTATGAAGTTACGAACAGAAAAATACACACACACACACACACACACACACACACACACAC
>NW_026417573.1:0-158 GCF_001194135.2 Octopus bimaculoides
TGTGTTATATTTTCTGTTCTCCATTTCAGTCTTTTGCACTTTTTAATCATTTCTGTATGTCTGTCTGTCTGTCTGTCTCTCCCTCACACTCTCACTTCCTCCCTCTCACTAAGTAACTATCTATCCCTCCACCTCTGTCACACATTACTCTATCTTTC
>NW_026417573.1:168-545 GCF_001194135.2 Octopus bimaculoides
TAAGTAACTATCTATCCCTCCACCTCTGTCACACATTACTCTATCTTTCCTCCATTCTCCTGATTCCTTTTTGGTTTTGGTTTTAGCTTTTTGAGTATGTTTATATATTCTGTCTTCCTTCTCTCTCTGTCCCTCTCTATACCTTATCCTCTCACTAACTTACCCTCTCTCTCTTTATCTCACTATTTCGCCCTGTCTCTCCTTATCTCTTACGTTGTCCTCTTCCTCTTTACTTCGCCATTTATAGTCATGGCAGACGCCATGAAACCATCAATATTTTTTTCAGTGTCACACAATGTTTGCTGACGAGGAAAAATGGTTTCATAGAGCCACGTACAAACACATGCACACAATTATACACGCACATACACGCATTC
>NW_026417574.1:0-428 GCF_001194135.2 Octopus bimaculoides
ACCTGCACAGGAGCCAGTCCAGTGGCACTGGCAACGACCTAGCTTGAATGTTTTTCACGTGCCACCAGCACAAGTGCCAGTAAGGTGACACTGGTAATGATCACACACAACTGGTGCTATTTACGTGCCACTGGCACGGAAGCCAGACAGCTGCTCTGGCAATAATCATGCTTGGACAGTGCTCTTAGCGCTCCACTGGCACAGGAGCCAGTCATCGAATTTGGTTCAATCATGATTTCGATTTCACTTGCCCCAACAGGTCTTCGCAAGCCGAGTTTAATGTCCAATGAAGGAGAGGTTGGCATGGGTGCCAGTTGTCGAATTTGGATTGATTTCATTTGCCTCAACAGGTCTTCGCAAACAGAATTTAGTGTTCAGTGAAAGAAAGGTACGCATAAGTGGGCTGGCTACATCCCTGGCAGAGGCCT
>NW_026417575.1:0-339 GCF_001194135.2 Octopus bimaculoides
CCTTTTGTTCGTGACTGTGTGTGTGTGTGTGTATATATATATATATATATATGTGTGTGTATGATTGCGTGTGAATGAGTATGTCCTATTTGCGCTTGTGTGTGTGTGTTTGTACATGTCAATATCTGTGTGTCATATTTCTGTTCATGACTGAATGTGTGTGTGTGTGTGTGTGTGTGTGGACAAACACAGACACACAAATATATATATATATATACACGACGGGCTTCTTTCAGTTTCCGTCTTCCAAATCCACTCACAAGGTTTTGGTCGGCCCGAGGGTATAGTGAAAGACACTTGCCCAAGGTGCCACGCAGTGGGACTGAACCCAGGACCATG
>NW_026417576.1:0-338 GCF_001194135.2 Octopus bimaculoides
AGAAATTGATATTAATCAATCAAAACCAGTGGTCTAGCATATTAAAAAAAAATCCGAAGATTAATATTATATTACATACAGTCCACTTTTGCTGGTCATTCCTCTTATTTTTGTATATATATATATCTGTATAGTTTGCGCTCTTCTTACATCACTAAGAGTTTCGTAACTCTTATGTGTATCAATGTAGGTGTTTCGGCATCCTTAGTTACGATTAAACTTTTCTTTTAAAGTATTGCATTGTGCCTGGCTATTTAAATAAAATTTTAGCGCACGCACAGATAGATAGATTTAGGCGCAGGCGTGGCTGTGTGGTAAGAAGCTTGCATCCCAACCAT
>NW_026417577.1:0-277 GCF_001194135.2 Octopus bimaculoides
TGAAACTTCCCCGATACTAAATAGGAAATATACATAGTAGATATCATACCCCCATATCCACAATTTACACAGGTAGAGTACAATAGTTAGTGGGCTGTTATGTAGATAGATGTATGTATGTGTGTGTATGTGGGTGTATATATATATGTATATGCACATGTATATAAGCATATGGACATGAAAGTAATCAGATCAACATATAGACGGATAGGTATATAGGTTATATCAACAGACAAACACACATACACAAATGAAGACTGAAACACATGACCATATA
>NW_026417578.1:0-369 GCF_001194135.2 Octopus bimaculoides
ACCTGTGGAAATTGTACCTATCCAGGCTTTCGGCTATTAGATCATTTGCTTGTGATCCTTTGGCCAGGTTCCATGCGTGTATAAGAAGGCGAACTTCCTCCAGCTGCCAATTTCGGCGCATCTTCATCTTCTTGTTGGCCTCAATTTGGCGTTGTACAAAGTCTCGTCATCTGGTATCCATAGTGCACGATATTTGAGAGAGAGAAGTTATCTTAAAGTATATAGAGATAGTACTAGAAAGAAAGAAGAGTATAAAGAGGGGAGGGACAAGGGAGAATACGAAGTAGAGAGTGCGTACAGAGTACAAGATAGATAGATGGATAGATAGAGAGAGAGAGAGAGAGAAGATAACTCAAGAGAGAAACAAAC
>NW_026417579.1:0-204 GCF_001194135.2 Octopus bimaculoides
GAATAATTTCATAAAAAGAGCACAAGGCTGTGTGTCATCTTCCGATTAAAGATCCTGAAAAGCTTCATTTTCATTTCCTCGAAAAGGTAATTCGTTTGCACACAGAGAAAACGAACAATATCAACAATGGAACTGATATAATAACGGTTTTTACTCAACTGATCATTTTGCAAGATTGGAGACTCGGATGTTGTTGTGGATAAA
>NW_026417580.1:0-646 GCF_001194135.2 Octopus bimaculoides
GACTACGCTGATGATCCTGCAGATATTTACTTATGTAAATTTTAACAGGTTTTACGTGGGTTAATCGTTTTTTTTTATTTAGTATTTTTTCATTTGTCTTGCCCTTTTACAGTCTGTTGTGTCGCTAATTTTTTACTGAGAACATATTTTTTCGTGATTAGATGATTCGGCATCTATTTCTAGCATATAGGAGTCCACTTTTGCTGGTCATTCCTCTTATTTTTGTATGTAATATAATTTTAATCTTCGGATTTTTTTTAATATACTAGACCACTGGTTTTAATTGATTAATATCAATTTCTACCCTTATTTAATAAATTTTAAATAATGATGTTCTCAAACCGGTAAATTAGCTGCAAAAATTTATTAACTGCAGAGTTATTTCCAGACTTAGCGCGCCAGATTGAGGACATTTGAAGGAATACACTTAATGTAATTTGTAGAACTCTACACGTGCTCCCTTTCGGGTGGACGTCTTATGTCTAGTTCTGGACATTATATTTTTAAATCGACAGACTACGCTGTTGATCCTGCAGATATTTACATATGTAAATTTTAACAGGTGAAACCATGATACGTAGGTTAATGGGTTTTTTGTTTTTTTTTTAGTATTTTTTCATTTGTCTTGCCCTTTTACAGTCTGTTG
>NW_026417581.1:0-238 GCF_001194135.2 Octopus bimaculoides
TAAATATATATGAGCATGTCTAGATATGGAGGTATATGCATGAGAATACACACATAAAATAAGAGATACAAATCTGCACAATTGCATACATACATACATACATACATACAAAAATATCCTGTTGTTGATGCTGGAATTCCAACTCTTTCTTTATTGGCAAGAAATTTTGAAATAAATTGAATAATGACATACATGCATATGAACATGTATGTATGCGTGTATGTATGTATGTATGTAT
>NW_026417582.1:0-350 GCF_001194135.2 Octopus bimaculoides
CACACACACACACACACACACCACACCACACACGCACGCAACTCAACACCACGGTGTATAAACAATCTAAATCAGTTCTCCCGCAAAAATATGCACCTAAAATCATAGATAGGGCCCTTCTTCCATAAAACTGAAATATTAGAATTTACGTCAACCCCCGCGATATACGAAGTTTCTTTAAATCGTTTTTCTCAGCACACAAAATTACAAGCTTCCTCAATGCAAAACGGAGTACCTATGAGCTTGTTCGACTTGGTAGACATACTAACCGTAGGTCCCTTCAACCATACCCTAGTGGCCGTGTGGTAAGTAGCTTGCTTACCAGCCACATGATTCCGGGTTCAGTCCCA
>NW_026417583.1:0-265 GCF_001194135.2 Octopus bimaculoides
AAAAAATTAAGAATGCAGACTCTCTACGTAAGAAATATGCTACAAAACCCGGTTTTTGAAACAATGGGAAATATGATTAAATAAAGGCACAAATGAAGCTGCGGTTCTGATGAACGAAAAATCAGCAATGAGAACAAAACTGTTTTCAAACACAGACAACGTTACGCGGTCGTTTACAATTAAGAGTAACTTGTTTTGTCAAACAAACAGCTGACAAATAAAGCAAAATGCAATAGAATAGAATGGAATTGAAATATATAATAAA
>NW_026417584.1:0-380 GCF_001194135.2 Octopus bimaculoides
TGTGTTCATATGTATTCATCAAAAACATTAATGAAACACAGACACACGCACAGACACAAGCAAACACACACACGCACCCGCTCACACACACAGACACACAAACATATGCATACATAGACAAACAACCATAGACATTATTTTTCATATATACAATTTATATAATTGATGAAACTTATTCATACATACTCAGACATACGTTTACATACATACACATATATATATATGTGAGTACATTTGTGTATCCACATATATATCCAGTCTCCTATATATATTTACATATATGTATAACCATACAAACACACACACACACCATACACATATACATGCACACACTTATGTATATAATATATATATATATATATATATATATATATATATAT
>NW_026417585.1:0-228 GCF_001194135.2 Octopus bimaculoides
TATATATATATATATATATATATATATATACATACATACATATATTTACAATTGTATGTGTGTACATTATCTATGTATGCATATATCTATGTATATAAACGTTTACTGATGTATGTACAGACGGACGGACAGACAGAGAGACAAACAGGCAGACAGACAGACAAGCAAACAGAGAGACAAACAGACAGAATGATAGATAGATAGATAGATAGATAGATAGATAGATAG
>NW_026417586.1:0-259 GCF_001194135.2 Octopus bimaculoides
CGCACACACATACACTAACCTACAGGTATGTATATAAAAACCAATATGCATTCTTACATACACACACAGGCATACATGCATACACACGGACACACATAGACACACACTAACTTACACAGAATATACTTTTCTGAGTATATTCCACCGATGAAGGCAAAGCATATATTATGCAAAGCCAGAAATCCGGGATCTGGAGTTATCCAGTTATATTTACTAGTTTATTTTGTCTTCGTCTTCGCTCCTTGTGCTATATGAACAT
>NW_026417587.1:0-533 GCF_001194135.2 Octopus bimaculoides
GAAAACAAGGACGAAAAAAAAAAAACAGAGAAATGGTACACAATTACAAATACAAATAACAGGACATTAACAACAGGTGTCTTTCAACTGAGGACGAATCAAGCTAAGCTGGCGTGTGTGGGATGAAGCCTTACGGCAGGAACATAGGAGATGAAAGTCATGATAAGGAATAAAAGTGTACACGGATGGTAGTCGAACCAAGAAAGAAAGGTTAGGCTTGGCCGAACACCGGTCACGTGGAAGGAGAGGAGAGATGTAGTGGGTAGAGAGATTGAAGAATTAGGGAAGGACGAGAATGAGAGAAAAAAAAGGAAAGGGTGAGAATGAGGTAAAGGAGGAGGGAAAGTCATGAGAATAAAGAGAGTGCCAAGGAATGTGAGAGAGGGTGGGAGCAAGAAAAAAAGAAAAGTGGAAGGAACGAAGAAAGTGTGATATGGACTAAAGGAAAGAGTAAGTGTCATACAGAATTTATATAAATCGTCCCCAGGTGTTATTCTTTGGAAGCCTAGTACTTATTCTATCGGTTTCTTTTG
>NW_026417588.1:0-606 GCF_001194135.2 Octopus bimaculoides
ACGTACTTGCATACACACACACATGCACATATCGACGCACGCTTAGACGAAATGTAATATAAAGAAAATTATGAAAATGTATTAAAAGGGTAGCAAAAAAAAAATATTCTAAAATAAGACATACATAAAAAAAGAATTGACAAAAACCAAAAAGAAAATCTGCATATTGAAGTGATGTCGAGAAAGCATCAAAGACGTTGTGAGGCGTACACCACCTTACAACGTATAAACATTATATACACATAATGTACATATACACACATATATATGTGTGTGTGTAACCATATACATATATACGTATGTATTCTACACACAGACACACATATATGTATTGTATGTGAATGCTACCATGTGTGTATATGCGTATATATGTCTGTATGTCGTTGTGTATTTTTACCTCTGTATGTTATATACGAGAGACACACCCGCATATATATTCTTCATATGTTTTATATTTTTATATAGATACATTGCATATTAATTATATATAAGGTATGTAATGCATATTTACACATATACACACATAATACTTCTGTGTGCATACACTCACCCACATATGCATACAAACAGACGTACACACATACACTCGTATCATTTGCATATATA
>NW_026417589.1:0-216 GCF_001194135.2 Octopus bimaculoides
ACACTCATACATAAACACACACAAGCATGCTCGCACGCACACAAATATATGTGCATACACTTTAACTTAGACATATATTGAGATACATTTACACAGAGCATTGTTGAAACATGCTCAGACATACATATACACGCATATCCACACAGGCGCTTACATGTTCACTTATAATCGTTAGTTACAGTCAAGCTGACAAGATTAACGATGATTAATATCAGT
>NW_026417590.1:0-263 GCF_001194135.2 Octopus bimaculoides
ATAATAATAATAATAATAATAATAATAATAATAATAATAGTAATTCTTTCCAGTAAAGACACAAGGCGTGAAATTTTGGGGGAACTTAATTTGTCGAGCCCTAATGGATGAAAGGCAAAGTCGACCTCGGCGGAATTTGAACTCAGAACTTAAAAACGGACAAAATGCCGCTAAGCATTTTGTCCCACATACTAACGCTTCTGCCGGCTCGCCGCCTTAATAATAGTAATGATAATAATGATACTACTACTACTACTACTACT
>NW_026417591.1:0-460 GCF_001194135.2 Octopus bimaculoides
ATATATATATATATATATATATATATATATATATAAGTAAAAGATGATAGATAGATAGAAAAGTTATATGTCGCCTGTATGTAAATTCTTCCAGCTGTCTCTAATTAAAATGAAAGGTTTATGTTAAAATTGTGATAATTATTTACCTTCAAACTTACAGTAGAAGGCACTGATACAATTACATGCATACATCCATAACTATATCATATATACATCCACATATAAGTGCATATTTAGATAAATACATACACATATATGTATGTGCGTATATGTATGTATGTATGTATGTCATAGTTCAGATTTATTTCAAAATTTCTTGCCAATAGAGAAAGAGCCAATTTCTAACTTAGATTCAAGGCTCCTTCATTGGAATTTCAACATCAAAAACAGGGTATTTATTTATGTCTGTCTGTATGTATGTATGTATGTATGTATATGTGCAGATTTGTATGTTTTGCTT
>NW_026417592.1:0-364 GCF_001194135.2 Octopus bimaculoides
TATTATTTGTTAGTTTATTTGTTTGTTTGCTTATGCGTGTGTTTGTAAGAAACTGCAAACAAATTTATAAATAACCAAAAATCTAATCATTCTTTTGATAAAAATTCAACTGGGGAATTGTTTGCCAAAATTTTGGAAAATATTCTAAAATTGTACACGGAACATATGGGAATAAGCAGACGTTAAAGCATAGTTATGATGACTGATAAATTTGTTTCATATTAATAATATTAGATTCAACAAGGAGTGTAGGGGATTGGCTGAAGAGGCTAGCACATCAAAGATAGCAAGATAACTATGTATACACACCTAGATACATATGTAAATAAATAATATATATACATATATATATATATATATATAT
>NW_026417593.1:0-383 GCF_001194135.2 Octopus bimaculoides
ACTACTACTACTATTACTACTACTACTATTACTACTACTACTACTCCTTTCACTGCCACCATGACGAAGTAGCTGAATATTACTACTGCCTACACTACTACTATTACAGAAACCACTACCACCACCATTACCAGTATGAACAACAACTGCACATCACCACCTCTACCACCACAACCACAACCACAACCTCTGTATACCACAGTAACTTTTATCAAGTCTAAGCTATTCAGGTTTCATGTTATTGAGAAAAAAACGGAACGATAATAATGCAATGACGGAAGGTGGTGATAGTGGTGGTGATTGTAGTGGTGGTGGTGGTGGTGGTGGCGGCGGCGGCGGATGTGTTTAGATGAGTCATGCTGTGGCAATAATGCTAATAATGA
>NW_026417594.1:0-203 GCF_001194135.2 Octopus bimaculoides
TATATATACATATACATACACATACATATGTATATATATGTACATACATGTGTATATATGTTAATATATATATGCTAATATATATGTATATATATATATATATATATGTTAATATATATATATATAAAGAATACACTTGAGGAAAAATATGCGTATATATTGATTGCGTTCCTAGAAGAAAATGACTTGCTGAATGAGACCCA
>NW_026417595.1:0-203 GCF_001194135.2 Octopus bimaculoides
TGTATGTATGTATGTATGTATGTATGTATGTATGTATATGTATATAAATTGACAAAATGAGATAAAAAAAACCCAAGGCTGTAAATAGTTTTCAGAATATTTATAAGGAAAAAGTGTTACAGCTGTTTCCAGGATATTTTATATATCCCTTCGTCGCACCGTCTCTGGTGAAGGGATATATAAAATATCCCGGAAACAGCTGT
>NW_026417596.1:0-448 GCF_001194135.2 Octopus bimaculoides
GAAAAAGAGAAGAAAAACTGTACTTATTCTATGAATTAATGAGTGTGCTGTGTTGGATGTATCATTCTTGCTGTGTACATGGGTTTTCTTACGGTGTGTTGGATGTCGGTATTGAAAATTTGGCTTGTAATTCATATAAATGTGCTAATGTGTGGGTAAGGGGTAATATGTATATATGTATATACATACATATGGTTGTTTGGGTGTGTGTATGTGTACATGTATATGCATATCTATATGCATGTGTATATGTGCATATCTCGTTATAGACACACGCTGGATGTTGTCAGGTATGCAGCTGCGTGTGCCATGTATTATTGGCATGATCCGAAATACAGTATAGGATATGATCATAATGATATTCATATTTGTAATGTATCCGTTTAGCTTGCTTAATTATATGAAACCACGAATGAAATCATATTCTTTTCGTGTTTGTTTTCATGAA
>NW_026417597.1:0-358 GCF_001194135.2 Octopus bimaculoides
GAAAGTGAACAGTAATGGTAGTCAGCAACAGTGATATTGTAAATAATGAAAAATGTGATGGCAGTGACTATGCTGATGAATAATCGGATCTGATAGTCATTTAAGTACTAACGGTCGTGAGTTCGATTTCTGGCGGCGCGTTCTGTTCATATGCAAGACACTTCATTTCACGTTGCTTCAATCCACTCAGCTGGTAACAATGAGTTGTACTTCTAGTTCAATGGGTCAGCCTTTCACAATCAGTGTGTCACGTTGAATCTGCCTGATAAGTATGTTAAGGATATGCGTGTCTGTGGAGTGCTCAGCAACTTGCAAGTTAATTTCACGAGCAGGCTGTTCCGTTGATCGGGTCAACTGG
>NW_026417598.1:0-206 GCF_001194135.2 Octopus bimaculoides
AAAAGAATAAAAGAATAAAAGAATAAAAGAATAAAAGAATAAAAGAATAGCAGGCAAAATTCTATAAAATTACACATTGTGTTAAAAAAAAAAAAAGGACTGGGAGAGCACATTAGATACTGTAGTCCTAGATAAACTATGTCCTATGGTCAAGGCTAGAGCATCCTTGATCATCGGTCTGTTGGATTGGGGTTGTTGTTGTTGTT
>NW_026417599.1:0-1175 GCF_001194135.2 Octopus bimaculoides
TATATGTACATACACACACATATATGTATGTATGTACGTATGTATGCATGCATGTACGTATGTGTGAGTCTATGTATAGATGTATGTATGTTAGGAAAACATAATCCAATAATCTGAAGTGTACAATAAAATATATCTATTGATAAACAATACAAATGTTAGCAATCACTGTTGTTTGTAATCTGATACACATGGACAAATGTAAACAAATGTGGTTTTTTTGTTATCTCTTAAAAGATAGTGTACCCCCATTAATGTATCGTTAATTGCTCAACATTACCTAATGTCTTTTCTTTTTCAAACAGTAGCGTGCAAATTTGAGAGGGTATATGACTGCAATGTTTAGCCGGTCCATCGACCACATCGTAGCTCCCCTCGTTGTTGTTGTTATTGTTTTCGTCTTTGGTCAAACCTGAAATTGAGCAGACCAGTGGTGAAGAACGTTCTAAACATGATCGTTTCACCTTCTTCATATATCCTCAACTGCTTCTTTTAATGTGTCCTTTTTAAAGCAAGAGACCAGTGGTTCTCAACCCTTGACTGGGGTGTATAAAAGATTTTGTGAAAATTTATGTGCAATAAGCAAAAATGCTAGATCTAAAATGTCTCTAAGAGACCAACGCAGTAGTTATACTGACAAGTAATATTCATAGCCACGAATATGGTTGTCCATTCGAATGGACTCTGTTGCTCGCAGTTTATCTGATGCAGCTCTGCATCGTTAACCAGCTAAGAAGATGTTCTCTTGGCGTTAAAAAATCGCAGTGGAGTCCGTTCGAACGGACAGCCATGTTGAAGTGGCTACGAGTATTACTTGATATGTGCAATAATAAGTTGCTTATATTTCAACAATACATAAAATATACAACTCATAATAATATTAATCATAAAAATATAATTGGACTCTTTTACACATCGAATGATCCAGTGGAATAAAACACGGATCGAAGAGGTCGTTAGAGAAAAGAATGGTTGAAGACCATTGCAAAAGGGAGTTATTTGAGAAGAATTTGGCTGACATTTTGAAATAAACCAAGTACTTGGAAAGTCCCTCGTCGGCTATTTCGCATGTATACATATATGTATATGCATACACACAGATGCATATACATATATGTATACATGCAAAATATACGTGTATACACACACATGTATATGTATATATATATATATAT
>NW_026417600.1:0-296 GCF_001194135.2 Octopus bimaculoides
ACACACACACACACACACGTGTGTGTATCTATTCGTGATGGTGTTTGTGTATATAGGTATATATGCATATGCAGTTATGTATATACATTTATCTTTATGTGTATCTATATAAACATACAGCTATTTATTCAAGCATACACATTCCATATATGGAAGCGTTCAGTACGAAGCGTTTCTTAAACAAGATTGAGCATATTTCTCAATCAATTACATAACAGTATGGCGAGACAATCAGATCGACAGTGGCCAGAGATGCGTGGCGAAATACGACCTAAAATGCCGATCATACCACACAT
>NW_026417601.1:0-481 GCF_001194135.2 Octopus bimaculoides
TAACCGAACCCGATCCGTTAGGGATCAGACAGCTTATCCAGTGTACGCAGCAAAGGGATACCGTTACTCACGCATGGTTGGCTGTTCCTTTGGGGTTGAGGAGACTCCTAGGAACATTTTTCACATGTGATTCGGGTTTCGCTTCGATGGAAATGTAAAAAACATACGTTTCGCTCTTGTTGTATTTGTTGTTGTTGTTGTCTTTCTTGCTCCTTGTTTTTGTTTTGCTACTTTTTGTAGATAGGAGATAAGTGGTTGTCTGTCTGTGTGTGTGTGTGTGCCTGAGCGTGTATGTATGTCTATATATGCGGTCTTTAAGAGTCTCTATTTTTTCCTATGTGTAGGGGTGAAGCTTTCTCTTGAGTGCTTTCATAAATGTAGGTTCTTTTTTTTTTTAAGTGTTCATGTATGTATGTGAGAGTAGGTATAATCATGTGTGTGTGTGTGTGTGTGTGTGTGTGTGTGTGGCTACTTTTCACGA
>NW_026417601.1:505-657 GCF_001194135.2 Octopus bimaculoides
ATATATATATATATATATATATATATATATATATATATATATATATATATATAAATATATACATTCATATATTTATATATTTAAAGACATGTATTTCTATACATGTATATATATGTATATATATATATATATATATAAATGTATGTATATAT
>NW_026417602.1:0-246 GCF_001194135.2 Octopus bimaculoides
GGGTGCTACATTCCGAAACCCCCCTGTGGTAGGTGAAAATCCACGAAGTAAAAACAGCACTGTACTGTATATTTTGTTAATAATTTTTATAATTTGTATACAGTTAATCATAAATGCTACACAGTACCATGGAAGAATCGATGTAAGTTTAAATAATAAACCATGATAGGTGTACTGCAATATGGCAAGGGATTACTATGTATGTACGTATGTATGTATGTATGCATGCATGTATGTATGTATGCA
>NW_026417603.1:0-600 GCF_001194135.2 Octopus bimaculoides
TACTACTACTGCTACTTCTGCCGCTGCTGCCGCTGTCGCTGTTACCACTGCTGCTGTTACCGTTGCTACCTCTATTACATGTAGTAGTACTAGTACTAGCAGCAGCAGCAGCAGCAGTAGTATTAGAAGTAGTAGCACCAGTAAAAAGAAAGATCGATCGCGATAAGATTTCGAGTATTTAGAAAATAACCCTCCGTGTTATTGGCGTTATCGATCATGTGGCCAAAGAAAATCTAACACAACTCGAAGCTCTCACGATTTAGACATCGAACATGTTATTGCACTGTTCTGTAATTACAGTTCGATAACAAATAGGAGCAACTGAAATTGATCGGATTGATTGCAACATTCAACCAAAATAGACGAGACTTCTTTAAAATATAATCGACATATTACGGCGAAATATCGGATAAAAGATATTGTTAAGTGGTAAATGAACAGTAGATTCGTGAGCGATCGGTTTGATTTGGTAAACGTCTATTGAACACATACACAAACTTGAACACACACGCACATATATATACATATACATATACAAAGCCACATTGGCACATGTAGACACGTATGCACACACACACACACACACACACACACACACAC
>NW_026417604.1:0-222 GCF_001194135.2 Octopus bimaculoides
TATATATATATAATATAATATAATATAATATACTGTAAATAATGTATATATATTCTTTTGTTTCAGTCACTTGACTGCGGCCATGCTGGAGAACTGCCTTTAGTCGAATAAATGGACCCCAGGACTTATTCTTTGTATAAACCTAGTACTTATTCTATCGGTATCGTTTGCTATGTTACGGGGTCGTAAACACATCAACATCGGCTGTCAAGTGATGGTTGG
>NW_026417605.1:0-200 GCF_001194135.2 Octopus bimaculoides
ACACACACACACACACACACACACACACACACACACACATGTGTCTCAGAGGCACAAACTCACACATTATCAACATGTCAGCGAGAATTTGATGACAAACACAGCACTGAACACTTCTAAACTCGGTTTAACAATTGTTTAAACGTCCGGCAAACATACATACGTACGTACATACATACATACATACATACATACATACA
>NW_026417606.1:0-282 GCF_001194135.2 Octopus bimaculoides
CGTACGTTCTTACATACGTACGTACATACGTACTTACATACGTACGTACATGCGTACGTACAGACGTATGTACACACGCACGTCCGTACGTACGTGCAGACGTAATTACACACATACGTGCATACGTACACAGGTACGTACGTACGTACCTAAACACGTTCTTACATACTTACATACAGACAAAGGTACGTACGCACGTACGTACATACGTACTTACAAACATACGTACTTACAGACGTACTTCCACACGTACGTAGGACCGTACTTACACACGTACGTACG
>NW_026417607.1:0-366 GCF_001194135.2 Octopus bimaculoides
GTAGATATGCATGTATGTATGTATGTAAGTATGTAAATATACAAAAAATGTAGAGAGAAGCAGAGACACGTGATCACAAAATGTATACGTATACATCTAAGTGCATGCGTATGTGTATGTGAATACGATCATATTAGCTGCACAATGCAATCTCATTATGTATTCTTGTGTGTAAGCACAAATATATGTACATACTTATATCTATTTATCTATTAAAATAAATGTGTGTACGTACTTGTGTGTGGGGGTGTGTTTGTGAGTGAGTGTTTCTCTGTATGTGTGTGTATGTGTTTATACCTACATATATATATACATGCACATATGTAGATGTCTGTATGTGTATATATATATATATATATATATATA
>NW_026417608.1:0-279 GCF_001194135.2 Octopus bimaculoides
TATATATATGTATTTGCATGTCTGTGTTTGTCCCCGTGTTTACGTCCCCGTAACTTAGCAGTTTGGCAAAAGAATAAAATAAGTAGCTTGCTTACCAACCACATGGTTCCAGGTTCGGTCCCTCTGCATAGCGCCTTGGGCTAGTGTCTTCTACTATAGCCTGAGGCCGACCAAAGTCTTGTGAGTGGATTTGGATTTGATAGACGGAAACTGAAAGAAACCCATCGTGTATATATATGTGTGTGTGTGTGTGTGTGTGTGTTTGTGTGTGTGTGTTTG
>NW_026417609.1:0-268 GCF_001194135.2 Octopus bimaculoides
ACACACACACACACGCACGCGTACAAAAGGGAAGATCAAACTAGAAACAGGTGAAGAAAAATGGCCGAAAAGAATTAAAAAAGAAATATTTGAATGAGAGAACGAAAGAAACAGAAAATTGATATTGAATGAAAAACGCTGAAGAAATTTTTTAATGTATAAATAAATAAACGAATGGGTTTACAAATGAAAAAAATATTCGAGAAAACATATACACGGAAATATGTACGTACGTATGTATGTATGTATGTATGTATGTATGTATGTA
>NW_026417610.1:0-244 GCF_001194135.2 Octopus bimaculoides
AATCTGGAACCATGTGGGTGGGAAGCAAGCTTCTAACCCCACAGTCACACCTGCGCCTCCCCATCCCTGATAGATATAAAAAAAGGTGTTCCTTTCAACAAAGCAACCCAAATTTAAACAAGATTCTCTGGGCTTTCGATAGCGGACAAGGATATGCTGAAAGATGACAGATATAATTTTATATAACATACCCTGGATCTTGTTCAAAACGTGGGCACCAGTTTTCATTTATGTTTTATGTAGT
>NW_026417612.1:0-236 GCF_001194135.2 Octopus bimaculoides
TATGTGCATGTGCGTGTATGTGTATGTGCATGTGCGTGTATGTGTATGTGTATGTGCATGTATGTCTTTATATGATGTCTGTGTGACTGTATAAATATTGATATGTATAAACATATTCGTGAAGTTATGCAAATACATATATACGCATACATAGATGTATACATACGTATATAAATTATATGTATTTGCGCGTGAGCGTTCTTATATCGATATGTGTGTGTGTGTGTGTGTGTGTG
>NW_026417613.1:0-241 GCF_001194135.2 Octopus bimaculoides
TCTCTCTTACTCGTTTTCGGTGTAGCCTTCTCTTCCACTCTGCTTCATTCACACTCTCTCTCACACTCTCTCCTCTTTCATCCACTCCCTTTCTTATGCAATCACGTTCTCGTGCTCTCCACCTCTCCACCTCTCCTTTCTTTAATGGCTCCCTTCCTAGCTAATATGCTCCCCCTTACGCTCTTATTCTTTCAATTATCTCGGCCATATAAACGCTATCATAAACACAGACATGCTCACA
>NW_026417614.1:0-323 GCF_001194135.2 Octopus bimaculoides
GTTGCTCCCATGAATTCTAAAATAAAATTTAGGATTTATGGAGGGTCAAAAGCACACACTACTGGAGGCGCAATGGCCCAGTGGTTAGGACAGCGAACTCGCGGTCTTAGGATCGCAGTTTCGATTCCCAGACCGGGCATTGTGAGTGTTTATTGAGGGAAAACACCTAAAGCTCCACGAGGCTCCGGCAGGGGGTTGTAGTGAACTCTGCTGTACTCTTTCACCACAACTTTCTCTCACTCTTTCTTCCTGTTTCGAAATGTTGGACGGCTCGCTTAGCCAGCGGGGTGGCGTCATTTGAAGGCTAAAACAATGCAAAGCGC
>NW_026417615.1:0-225 GCF_001194135.2 Octopus bimaculoides
ATATATATAATAAACCTAACATGTATAAAATTACAACAACCAAAACACAATAAGAATCAAAACAACTCTTAGCCACGCGACAGCCCTTTTCTAACGACTGACAAGGGAGACAATCTCCCTATGGTAAGCGAGATGGAATCATATCATCGATGATTTCATATTTCATTAATTTTCATCAGTGACCCAATTATATATATGTGTGTGTGTGAGTGTGTGTGTATGTGT
>NW_026417616.1:0-2830 GCF_001194135.2 Octopus bimaculoides
ATATATACACACACACGTAAATATCGAACAATGAGAATGAGTGTTTAACATTGGTGGATTGAGGCTACTATTGGTTTCATGTTTAGGAAACAATTAACAACCTCAAGCCTATCACAGAGAACATCGGTGATCGTCTCCATTTTGGATTAAAACATGAAAGGCGACTTTTAACCCAAAATGGAGGTGAACACCGATGTTACATGTGGCAGGAATGAGAACTGTTGATTGCACTTTATATGAAACCAACGGTAGCCTTAACCTTCACTACACACACACACACATAAAAACTGCCCTCACATCCACCCCAAATACTATCCTAAATACAGAGTCCATGGCCCTAATCCTAAATATGGATGCACAAAAGGCAATGGATGCACCTTCTTCCATCCTAAACTGTGCCAAACATCTCTGTCAGTAAGGATGTGCTTGAACCCAGAATGCAACCACCACCATCTGAAGGGCACAAAATCGAAAAATAATTATAAATAGCAACAGAGACCTACGACAAAAAAATACAACCACATTTTACCTCCTACAACCAAACAAGACAGAACTATGGAAAAACCATAACACCAAATAACATAAATATGAACTAAGTATCATCTGACCAAGTGGCAAACTAAAGAGGCAACTCTTTTTTACTAACTTTTCTAGAAAATATGAAGGCCTACCTAAGCCAGGAGACCACTCTGCAATTTTAATTCCTGGCATATCAAAACCAAACCAGCCAATCCCACTCCACGGTACTTATTTGACAACATAAACTTCCACAAAGCGAACTGGGGAGCATTCAGAAAGGATTTGTTTTTCATCGACTGGTCCTTCACTCTCAGTTCCACTCACAATGAGACTGCATAGGAACACTTTGAGAACATTGTCACCTATACATGCTCAAAACACGTCCTGCGAAATTCACTAACACAAACAGAAACCGGCTCCCTAGAAAGAAAGAAAAAACACTCATCAGGCGCATCAAAAAACTAAAAAAAAAAAAAATCAACTAATTAAAATACTCCCACATACATCTACATTCAACAACAATGAAAAGGCTGGAGTTGTAAAAACTTCATCTGCAGACCGACATGAAAACCTCCATTGAAAATCAAAAAGCTGCAGAGGAACAGTGGGTAACCAAAAACATCAAACAGTACGCAAAAGTGTTCTATTCTTATGCAAATAAGCATAGAACCGCTGTCTCACTCATTGGGCCATTGATCGTTGATAACGGCATTCCCCAGCACGATCCTACAGAAATGGCAGAAATACTGCAGAAACAATACTGCTCTGTCTTTTGTGATCCCACTGATATTGACGTAAGAGAAGCGAACAAAGTTGATTCCCAACATAAAATCTCGGACATAACCTTCACAGCCTCAGACATCATTGCAGCAATAAATGAGGTCAAATACTTTTCTGCTGTAGGCCCTGATAGATTCCCCTCTAGTCTCCTGAAGGAATGTTGACACCAACTTGCAGTCCCTCTGACCAACCTCTTATCGTCAGATAGATACAAGCCTGTCGTTGCAGTTTATATGCTCACCTCGCGAACTCCTGTCTTCAGATACAGTCCAACTTTGTGCTACCTTGAGCAAGTGTCTTGCATACACACACACACACACACACACACACACACACACACACACACACACACACACACACACACACACACACACACACACACACACACACACACACACACACACACACACACACACACACACACACACAGGTAATTTTGAACAGCATCATCGATGCATCTGTTACCAAGACACCTTACTTTCAATAGTTTATATTTAAATGGGTATCATGCGGAAATGTTAAATCTGTTTTCAATTTGATTAATATACGGACTCTTAATTTAACGTACAAGTGTTCATTAATTTTCTGGGTTGGGTTGAAACACTGATTAGCTAAATATGAAATTGAATTACGTTTCATTCACCGACAGAGACAAAAATGTTGAAAGAAATAAGCTTATCTCTATTGGTATATAGAATTATTTATTATATTAAGTCGGTGAAGTAACTTATGTCAAAAAAGTCATGATTCGTAGTCATGCTGTCGTTAACGTCAATGTGAATATACTTTCAGTAGTGCATGAAAAAAATAAACAAAAATCAAAAGATAAAACGTAATTCGGTATTTGAAGTAGTTTAGTGGTCACAGTATGCATTTTTTCTGTCATTAAAGTCGAATGTGTAGAATCTGAATCTGAATACTGTGTTAATAAATCTGACTTAATATTTGGAAATAACCTCTTTACATCAGCAGCACGTTACACTCAACTTATTGATCGACGTACAATATAAAATATAACTTTGCTAGCCACGAACTATATAATGTTAAAATCTCTTTGTTATAGACATGTGATGTATCTATACATATATATAAAATTGAGAATGTATGTCTGTGTGTTTGTGTGTGTGTGTCTGTGTGAATCCCTAAAACTCCAGAACTACACAACCAATTTCATTCAAATTTTACACATGCCTTACTTAGGGTCACGGTTGTGTTTTAGTAAAAAAAAATTTAACTTCTTGCATACTTCCAGCCCACAGCAACATCATATCTCCTCCGCTATTTAAGTATTACGTGTCAAAAGTGAAACAAAAACACCCATGTCATTCGAACCGGAATCTCAAAAACATTGTTATTATTAAATTTATGCATTTCTAATCAATTTGGAGATATTTGCTATCGAGTTGCAGTTTTTTAACAATGCATTTGGTGATTATTTGCTTTATTTGCTTTATTTCTCGGGCAAAGTTTACAACTTAGAATAAAAGAATAAAATTATTTCATTCAAAAATTGATGAGCTTTGTTTTTAGT
>NW_026417616.1:3390-4112 GCF_001194135.2 Octopus bimaculoides
TACAAGTTTAAACAGATGCAATTTCCCATCAAACTCTGCTTTCCCATGATAATCAACAAGGCGCAGGGACAATCAGTGCAAGCGGTTGGTTTGAATCTGACAGAGCAAGTATTCTCACACGCACAACTGTACGTTGGCTGTCCCCATGGTTTTTCTATTTGTGCACCCGAGGGAAGGACGAAGAATGTTGTCTACCAAGAAGCACTCCAATGATAACAACGGCAACTTCAACTGCTCCAATCTCCAATTTCAACTCCGCATTTTTTCATCCTCCTGCCAGCCCACGTAAGTCCAGTCTTGCTTTGCTCTCCTTACTAACTCACCATGACATTCTTTTTTTTCTACCAAGATCCGTCGCCCAAACACCACTTCGTACCCACTTCTTCCTCTTTTTATGTCTTCGTTTCTCTCTTCGTGTCGTTCTCTGACCGGGTGAAACCGGGCTTAACTGCTAGTCAAACTATAAAAGCACTCAGAGAGCGCAGACCTCCACCAAACCAGCAGGAGCAGCACTACAATGACAACAACCACCACTACCACCATATCACAATCATCACCACAACTATCCTACCACTGTCACCACCACCACAACCACCAACATCATCAGCAGTATTGTCATTGCTTCCACTTCAACCACATACACCGCCATCAACGTTATCATGATGGTTACATTGACAGTCACTTTCCCCGCCACAACCAGTATAACCACTACAATATCACCA
>NW_026417616.1:4122-4817 GCF_001194135.2 Octopus bimaculoides
ACATTGACAGTCACTTTCCCCGCCACAACCAGTATAACCACTACAATATCACCATCACACAACTAACACTATCATCAACACCACTATTAACACCATCCCCTCAGCATCACACCACACCTGTCGCCGTTATAACCATCGATACTATTTTCTCCTCCTCCCATACTTATCTTGACCGTCGTCATCATCAACACTGTCTCTGCTTTCACCACAATCACCGTCAAAACTACGATCACCACAATCAGTTTCTTTACACAGTTGAAAATCCGTTATCTGATACTCATGGGACCGAGATTGTTGCAGATTTTTTTTCTAATTTCGGAGTGCTTTATTAAAAATAAATTGCATCTCCAAAATGGAACAGTTTGAGGATAGAAATCAAGTCTAAACACAATAGCTTATAGACATACTCTGAATGTAGTTCTATGTAAATCTTTAATAATTTTTTTATACTTAAGACCATCAGAAATGTTAAGATATCAACCTCTACCCACGTTGTCATGCTTTGATTAAAAGGTTACAGCATAGATTAGATTACTTAGATAAGTTTTGACCGAAGTTGACTCAGGCCATGTTTAATTTAATAGCACCACCTGGAAGAGATACACAGTCAGCTCTGGAGAACCGTAGCCCATTCAAGCAGAGGGTTATTGTTTTCAGAGACATATCTGGGTGTGAGTGGTTTATCTGGTATTTGT
>NW_026417616.1:6509-8176 GCF_001194135.2 Octopus bimaculoides
TAGTGTACTGGGTGTATTGTAAATGGGTAACTAAATAAAGCACTCCACCTGTCCACCCAGAGGTGAGAAACTATCTTCTTAGTCAGGCCCCTATCTCATTGAGTCTGACCATATTCCATTCCTATTTCTCCTGATGCAACACATTGTTTGCAATGTCTCCCACTGGTTTATCTCAGCAGATTTGATATCAAATTGCTCTTTAAACAAAACTATGAAAAGTCCTTGATAAAAAAGTAAAAACTAGGACAGTTATATAAAGAATACCTGTTCTCTGCACACTTGCCTGTAAGTGTGTGTGTGTGTGTGTGTACGTGTGTGTGTGTGTTTAAATGTGCACGTGTGTATGTGTATCTCTACATACGTACATGCATGTATACATAGATATATCAATATCAAATTCTGTCTCTATATCTCTCTCTCTCCCTATATATGTCTATATACATAAATATGAGAATGTGGGTCTGTTTGTCTGTGTCTGTCTGTCGGTCTGTCTGTCTGTGTGAATCCCTAAAACTCGAGAACTACACAACCAATTTCATTCAAATTTTACACATGCCTTACATAGGGTCCATGTAGTGTCATAGGCCAAAAACGTTTTTAACATCTTGCCTAGTGCAAGCCCAGAGCAATATCATATCTCCTCCACTATTTCAGTATTATGTGTCAAAAGTGAAACAATAACATCTCTCAATTGTAAAGTCAGATATTTTCATTTTAATAGTTTCACTTTAATACTGAAGCTATTAGAGTGAAACTATTATCTCACGTATATACAGGCATACATACATATATACATACATACATATATATAATATATGCATATTATATATATATATATATATATATATATATATATACACACATATATATGTGTGTATACATCTGCACAAATGTATATATATATAGATGTATATATACATACATGTATATATATATATATAGATGTATATATACATGTATATATATATAGATGTATATGTATACATGTATATGTATAGCTGTATATGTATAGATGTATATATATAGATGTATATATATAGATATAGATGTAATATGCACACATATATATACACATATATACATGCATACATATATACACCCATACACACACACACACACACACACACACATACATAGGTGAAGGTGTGGCTGTGTGGTAAGAAACTTGGTTCCAACTCACATGGTCCTGAGTTCAGTACCACTGTGTAGTTCAGTACCACTGTGTAGTTCAGTACCACTGTGTAATGTATGTCTTCTGGTATAGCCTCAGACCAACCTAAACCTTGTGAGTGGATTTTGTAGACAGAAACTGAAAGAAATCAATCATATATATATGTATGTTTCTATGTAAGTGTATGTGTGTCTATGTCTCTGTGTTTCTCCCTCATCACTGCTTCACAACTGCTGTTCATTTATTTACATCCCCATAACTTACTGGTTTGACAAGAAGAAGCTGTTAGAATAAGTACCAGGCTTGAAATGCGGATAGAATGTGAATGGAATGTGAATGGAATGTGAATGGAATGTGAATGGAATGTGGATGGAATGTGGATGGCATGTGAATGGAATGTCAGTGGAATGTGAGGAATGTAAATGGAATGTGAGGAATGTGAATTGAATGTCGACGGAATGTGAATGGAATCTTAGGAATATGAATGGAATGTGGG
>NW_026417616.1:8550-13431 GCF_001194135.2 Octopus bimaculoides
TGTATGTATGTATAAATTTACGTATGTACGTATTACGTACATACGTAATGTACTTAAGTACGTATGTATGTACGTAAGTAAGTACGTATGTACGTACGTACGTATGTACGTACGTACGTATGTACGTACGTACGTAATGTACGTATGTACGTATGTACGTATCTATGTATGTATGTAGGTATGTACGTACGTACGTAAGTTATGTACGTATCTATTTATGTATGCATGTATGTATGTATGTATGTACTTATGTACGAATGTAGGTACGTACTTACGGACGTAATGTACGCATGTACGTATGTACGTATGTAGGTGTGTACGTATTTACGTACGTAATGTATGTAGGTATGTGTGTATGTACGTATACACGTATGTACGTAGGTAATGTACGTATGTTTGTATGTATGTACGTATGGACGTATGTAGGTATATACGTACGTACCAACGTTATATACGTATGTATGTACGTGTGTACGTATGTACGTACGTACGAAAGTACGTAATGTATGTATGTATCTCTCACGCCCTCTCTCTCTCTTTCCCTTTCTTTCTCTCTCTCTCTCACGCTCTCCCCCTCTCTCTCTCTCTCATGCTCTCTCTCTCACGCTCTCACTCTATTTTTCCCTTTCTCTCTCTCTCTCCCTCTTTCCCTCTGTCTCTCTCTCTCACTATCTCTCCCTCTGTCTCTGTATCTCATTCTCTCTCGCTCTCTGTCTCCCTCAGTCACTCTCTGTGAGGAATATGAATGGAATGTGATGAATGTAAAAGAAATGTGAGGAATGTTATCGATCTCTAATGCCTAACCGCTAACTAACGGGGACGATTCATCGTTCTCTATTGCGGAACGCTAAGCTAAAGGGACATTTTATCCGAACGCCATTGCCGAATCGCTAAATTCCGGGGATATTTTATTGATCTTCATCGCCGAACCGCTAAGTTATGGGGACATTTTATGTATGTATGTACGTACGTACATACATACATACATATATGCATACATACATTACGTACATACGTTCTTATGTACGTACGTATGTACGTACGTATGTACGTACGTATGTACGTATGTACTTATGTACGGTAGTACGTAATGTATGTATGCATATATGTATGTATGTATGTACGTATGTAAGTATGTACGTATGCACGTAAGTACGTAAGTAATGTACGAATGTACGTATGTATGTATGTATGTATGAAAGCATGCATGTACAAACGGACGGACGGATGTAAGTACCTACCTACGCACGTTCGTTCTTTCGTATATATACGTACGTACGTTCGAACAAACGGACAAACGTACGTTCGTTCTTTCGTATATATACGTACGTACGTTCGAACAAACGGACGGACGTACGTACCTACCTACGTACGTTCGTTCTTTCGTATATATACGTACGTACGTTCGAACAAACGGACAGACGTACGTACCTACGTACGTACCTACGTACGTACCTACGTACGTACCTACGTACGTACCTACGTACGTACGTTCGTTCTTTCGTATATATACGTACGTACGTTCGAACAAACGGAAGGAAGTACGTACTTACCTACGTACGTTCGTTCTTTCGTATATATAAGTACGTTCGTTCTACGTACGTTCGTTCTACGCACGTTCGTTCTACGCACGTTCGTTCTACGCACGTTCGTTCTACGCACGTTCGTTCTACGCACGTTCGTTCTACGCACGTTCGTTCTACGCACGTTCGTTCTACGCACGTTCGTTCTACGCACGTTCGTTCTACGCACGTTCGTTCTTTCGTATATATATACCTACATATGTTCGAACAAACGGACGGACGTACGTACCTACCTAGGTACGTTCGTTCTTTCGTATATATACGTAGGTAGGTTCGAACAAACGGACGGACGTACGTACATGCCTACGTACGTTTGTTCTTTCGTATATATACGTACGTACGTTCATTCTTTCGTATATATACGTACGTTCGAACAAACGGACGGACGTACGTACGTACCTACGTACGTTTGTTCTTTCGTATATATACGTACGTACGTTCGAACAAACTGACGGACATACGTACCTACGTACGTACGTTCGTTCTTTCGTGTATAAACGTACGGATGTTCGAACAAACGGACGGACGTAAGTAGCTACCTACGTACGTTAGTTCTATCGTATATATACGTAAGTAGTTCGTTCTACGTACGTTCATTCTACGTACGTTCGTTCTACGTACGTTCGTTCTGCGCACGTTCGTTCTTTCGTATATATATATATATATATATATATATATACGTACGTATGTTCGAACAAACGGACGGACGTACGTACCTACCCACGAACGTTCGTTCTTTCGTATATATACGTACGTACGTTCGAACAAACGGACGGACGTACGTACCTACCTACGAACGTTCGTTCTTTCGTATATACACGTACGTACGTTCGAACAAACGGACGGACGTACGTACCTACCTACGAACGTTCGTTCTTTCGTACATATACGTACGTACGTTCGAACAAACGGATGGACGTACGTACCTACCTATGTACGTTCGTTCTTTCGTATATATAAGTAAGTACGTTCGTTCTACGTACGTTCGTTCAACGTACGTTCGTTCTACGTACGTTCGTTCCACGTACGTTCGTTCTATGTACGTTGGTTCTACGGACGTTGGTTCTACGTACGTTCGTTCTTTCGTATATATACGTACGTACGTTCGAACAAACGGACGGACGTACGTACGTACCTACTTACGTTCGTTCTTTCGTATATATACGTACGTATGTTCGAACAAACGGACGGACTTACGTACCTGCCTACGTCGTTCGTTCTATCGTATATATACTTACGTACGATCGAACAAACGGACGGACATACGAACCTACGTACGTACGTACGTACGTTCTTTCGTATATATATACGTACGTACATTCGAACAAAGGGACGGACGTACGTACCTACCTACGTACGTTCGTTATTTCGTATATATACGTAAGTACGATCGTTCTACGTACGTTCGTTCTACGTACGTTCGTTTTACGTATGTTCGTTCCACGTACGTTCGTTCTACGTACGTTCGTTCTACGTACGTTCGTTCTACGTACGTTTTTTCTAAGTACGTTCGTTCTACGTACGTCGTTTTAAGTATGTTCGTTCTACGTACGTTCGTTCAATGTACGTTCATTCTACGTACGTTCGTTCTACGCCCGTTCGTTCTTTCGTATATATACGAACGTACGTTCGAACAAACGTACGGACGTATGTACCTACCTACGTACGTTCATTCTTTCGTATATATACGTACGTAAATTCGAAGAAACGGACGGACGTACCTACCTACGTACGTTCGCTATTTCGAATTTATACGTAAGTATGTTCGTTCTACGTATGTTCGGTCTACGTACGTTCGTTCTACGTACGTTCGTTCTACGTACATTCGTTCTACGTACGTTTTTCTACGTACATTCGTTTTACCACACGTTCGTTCTACCTACGTTCTTTCTACGTTCGTTCTAAGTACGTTCGTTCTACATATTTCGTTCTACGAACGTTCGTTCTACGTACGTTCGTTCTACGTAGTTCGTTCTACGTACGTTCGTTCAACGTATGTTCGTTCTACATAGTACGTTCTACGTAGTTCGTTCTACGTATATTCGTTCTACGTAGTTCATTCTACGTACGTTCGTTCTACGTACGTTCGCCCTAAAGAACGTTCGTTCTACGTATGTTCGTTCTATATACGTTCGTTCATTCGTATATATACGTACGTATGTTCCAACAAACGGACGGACGTACGTACCTAACTATGTTCTGTGTTTCGTATATATACGTAAGTACGTTCGTTCTACGTACGTTCGTTCTACGTACGTTCGTTCTACGTACGTTCGTTCTACGTACGTTCGTTTTACGTACGTTCGTTCCACGTACGTTCGTTCTGCGTACGTTCGTTCTACGTACGCTCGTTCTATGTACGTTTTTTATAAGTACGTTCATTCTTTCGTATATATAGGTACGTATGTTCGAACAAACGGACGGACGTACGTACCTACCTACGTACGTTCGTTCTTTCGTATATATAGGTACGTACGTTGGAACAAACGGACAAACGTCCGTACCCACCTAAGTACGTTCGTTGTTTCTTGTATATACCTACGTTCGAACACACGGACGGATGTACATACATACCTACGTACGTTCCTTCTTTCGTTTATATACGTACGTACGTTCAAACGTACGGACGGTCAGACGGACGTACCAACCTACGTATGTTCGTTCTTTCGTATATATAAGTATGTTTGTTCTACGTACGTTCGTTCTATGTACGTTCGTTCTACGTACGTTCGTTCTAAGTACGTTCGTTCTACGTACGTTCTTTCTACGTACTTTCGTTCTACGTACGTTCTTTCTACGTACGTTTGTTCTACGCACGTTCGTTCTTTCGTATATATATACGTACGTATGTTCGCACAAACGGACGGACGTACATACCTACCTACGTACGTTCGTTCTTTCGTATATATACGTAAGTACATTGGAAGAAACGAACGGACGTACGTATCTACCTACGAACGTTTGTTGTTTCGTATATATACGTACGTACGTTCGAACAAACGGACAGATGTATATACCTACCTACGTACGTTCGTTCTTTCGTTTATATACGTACGTACGTTCTACGTAGTTCGTTCTACGTACGTTCGTTCTACGTACGTTCGTTCTACGTACGTTCGTTCTACGTACGTTCGTTCTACGTACGTTCGTTCTACGTACGTTTGTTCTACGTACGTTCTTGCTAAGATCTTTCGTTCTACGTACGTTCGTTCTACGTACGTTCGTTCTACGTACGTTCGTTCTACGTACGTTCGTTCTACGTACGTTCGTTCTACGTACGTTCGTTCTACGTACGTTC
>NW_026417616.1:13441-13634 GCF_001194135.2 Octopus bimaculoides
CGTTCGTTCTACGTACGTTCGTTCTACGTACGTTCGTTCTACGTACGTTCGTTCTACGTACGTTCGTTCTTTCGTATATATACGGATGTACATTCGAACAAACGTACCTACCTACGTACGTTCTTTCTACGTACGTTTGTTCTACGTACGTTCGTTCTACGTAGTTCGTTCTACGTAGTTCGTTCTACGTAGT
>NW_026417616.1:13917-14257 GCF_001194135.2 Octopus bimaculoides
TGTTCTACGTACGTTCGTTCTACGTAGTTCGTTCTACGTAGTTCGTTCTACGTAGTTCGTTTAACGAACAGTCGTTCTACAAACGTTCGTTCTATGTATGTTCGTTCTACGTACGTTCGTTCTACGTACGTTTGTTCTACGTACGTTCGTTCTACGTACGTTCGTTCTACGTAGTTCGTTCTACGTAGTTCGTTCTACGTAGGTTCTTTCTACGTACGTTCGTTCTACTCACGTTCGTTCTACTCACGTTCGTTCTTTCGTGTATATAAGTAAGTACGTTTGTTCTACGTATTTTCGTTCTTCGTAGTTCTTTATACGTACGTTGATTCTACGTACGTTC
>NW_026417616.1:15263-15754 GCF_001194135.2 Octopus bimaculoides
CGTTCTACTCACGTTCGTTCTTTCGTGTATATAAGTAAGTACGTTTGTTCTACGTATTTTCGTTCTTCGTAGTTCTTTATACGTACGTTGGTTCTACGTTCGTTCGTCCTACGAAAGTTCGTTCTACGTACGTTCGTTTTATGCACGTTCGTCCTTTCGTATATATATATATGTACGTACATTCGAACAAACGGACGAACGTACGTACCTAACTACGTACTTTCGTTGTTTCATATATATACGTAAATACGTTCGTTGTACGTACGTTCGTTCTACGTACATTCGTTCTACGTACGTTCGTTCTACGTTCGTTCGTTCTACGTACGTTCGTTCTACGTACGTTCGTTCTACGTACGTTCGTTCTACGTACGTTCGTTCTACGTACGTTCGTTCAACGTACGTTCGTTCGACGTACGTTCTACGTAAGTTCGTTCTACGTACGTTCGTTCTACGTAGTTCGTCCTACGTTAGTTCGTTCGACGTATGTTCTA
>NW_026417617.1:0-757 GCF_001194135.2 Octopus bimaculoides
TATATATATATATATATATATGATTTTGTTATTGTTGTAATTGCTGTTACACACACATTTATGTATATACATTAATTGCTTTGTTGTAAAAAGCTTGCTTCTCAACGTCATGGTTCCGGGTTCAATCCCACTGCGTGGCACCTTGGTTGTGTGTCTTCTAGTGTAGCCTCTGGCCGACCAATTCCATGGGAGTGGATTTGGTAGATGGAAACTGAAAAGAACCCCGTCGTGTATATATATATATATATATATATATATAGGCGCTGGAGTGGCTGTGTGGTAAGTAGCTTGTATACCAACCACATGGTTTCGGGTTCAGTCCCACTGCGTGCCACTTTGGTCAAGTATCTTCAACTATAGTCTCGGGCCGACGAAAGCCTTGTGAGTGGATTTGGTAAATGGAAACTGAAAAGGAGCCCGTCGTATATATGTATATATATATATATGTAAGTATATGTGTGTGTGTATGTGTGTGTGTGTGTGTGTGTGTGTGTCTGTGCTTGTGTGTGTGTCTGTGCTTGTGTGTTTGTGTTTGACCCCTCCAACATCGCTTGACAACCGATGCTGGTCTGTTTATGTCCCCGTAACTTAGCGATTCGGCAAAAGAGACCAATAGAATAAGTACTAGGCTTACAAACAATAACTCTTGTGGGTCGATTTGCTCGATAAAGCGGTGCTCTAGCATGGCCGCAGTCAAATGACTGAAACAAGTAAAAGAGTAAAGAGTAAGAGGATATATATACATACATACATACAT
>NW_026417617.1:767-3255 GCF_001194135.2 Octopus bimaculoides
ATATATAAGCATGCGTGTGTGTGTGTGTAAATGTGTGTTATTGTGTCTCTGTTGTCCCCTCCCCCTCCCCCGTCCACACTTTACAACCGGTGTTAGTGCGTTTACGCCCCATCATAACATAGCGGTTCGGCAATATATTCCGCTAGATTAAATACTAAGCTGGCAATAAGCCCTGGTCTCAATTTTTCGATTAAAAACAGTGCTCCAGCATGGCCGTAGTCAAATGACTGAAATAAAAGAAAGCCTTTGTGTGTGTGTGTGTGTGTTTGCGTATGTGCGTGCGCACATGTTTATGAATTCGTTTTGAAAGATACCTGATGTGAAACCGTTCTTATCTCACCAAATAAACAAACGCACTATAATATATTCGTTCTTCACCTGTTTATTCTTATTCTTATTTTATCTTATGTCCACTGTCCGGAAATGTTTCACCACACATCTGTGACCTCTTCAACGCCTCTTCCGTTCACGTGTATCCTCGTGTTCTCTATGCTAAAGACCGTAAAGGTAAAAATAGCATGAATAACGACACCCACATCTACAATAATGACAAAGCTAATGATATCAAGACTGGTAAGTATAATGATAGTAGTAATGATATGACAACAACAAGAACAACGAATGGAACGATGAAAATATCCAAGCCAACACAAAAAATACTGACAGCAACAATAAACAGAAAAAGCACAATCAACAACAACATGAACACCATCAACAATAGAGACAACCAAAGAGATAGTAACCAGATGAACCATCGGATAGAAAATGATATTTGTATAAATTGCACTAACCCCATTCACAACCTATTTTTCAATCCATATGATAAGTCGTACGATATGAGTCGTCTTTATCCGACAACCCTATCTTTCAACAAAAGAGTTAGAATTTTACAACAGACAAACGACGAAACAGATGGTCGATTCACCATAGCTAGTAGAAAGCTTAGACAGATTTTTGGAAGAGTACACTAGAAGACTGAGTAGGAGAGAGGTACAGCCAGAAGATAAGAAACTTGCAAGTGTCCTGCACAAACTCATACAACGCACAAAAAGTAGGGGAAGTTGTTTGCTTACCCACGGACAAGCCCGTACAATGTCGATAGACAACCTACCAAACTACACCCAGGGAATGCAACTCCACATTATCAATACGAGGGAAACAACGGTACAATAGTATGAGGAGAGAGAACAGATCCTCAATGTTCACATGATGATTTCAAACACCCTAGGGGCAAAGAAGAGCACTGCCAACAAATTCTAGGCCCAGCGCTTTATGGACTCCACAGGGACCAGAAAGTGACCACTAATATGGTGACAGGACCACGAACGAAACCGGTCTGCGAAGCCAACGTTGTCAGCAACTACCGACTCTCCCACTTCATCTCCACCATCATACACCCTCAGGACAAAATGTCCCCGGATGCGTGTAATAGCACAGAGGACCTCCTCAGCAGAAGTAATGATTGCAACCATGCTTGCGACCTGACGGGATGCAAAATAGGCAGTGTAGATGTAACGTCTTTGTACTTGTCGACTGACGTTGATTTCACTGTGGAGAAATGTGTGGAGATGATCAGCGAAAGCCACGTGGAATTTCGTAGTGTTGACACAGAAGAACTGGGCCCCCTCCTTAGACTTACATGTGAGGAGTACTTCGATGAACACAGCCTTAATGGTTTCTACCAGTAAAAGGTAGACTCCAACATAGCCGAAATAGCCGAGAAGACCTCTAGATGGAGATGGAACGGGTGAATGCTGCAAATGAGATCTGCCCGCTATACAGGAGAAAAACCTGGAACAGCACAGAAAAAAGATAGGTAAGGTCAACTCATATATGACAGCAAAATATACCAAAGTGGATGGAAGAGTCGCTGAAGAGGTCGCAGATGTGTTACGAAATATTTAAGTCAATAGACATAGGATAAAATAAGAACAATAATAAACACGTGTAGAAAGAATATATAGTGCCTATATTTATTTGGTAAGAATAAAAGAATATAGGCGGCGAGCTGGCAGAAACGTTAGCAAGCCGGTCGAACTGTTTCGCGGTATAACGGCTCTGTGAATTATTGTGAATTATTGTGAATACTGTTGTGTTACTTTGTGAAAACTGTCTCAGTGAATAATTGTGATTTTGTGGAATTATTACGGTTACGTTTCACGTGAGCCGCTGCATTTTCCCAAGCTATAGCAAGTGGTAGTGTCTCCAGTATGGAGAGCTACGCTAAGGCCACTGCGGTGAGGAAGCCAGTGCCGCTGGAAACCAAGTTAATCAAGTTGGATATAGAGGAAGTGACTAGAAGCAGGAATTTGATAGTAGTTGAGGGAGACTCATACAAATTGTGTCCCCCAAAAGAAACTAAAGAGGAAAAAATTCTGAGGACAGTTGTGTATCGTACACAGGCTGTCGAAACCGGTAAAATTGAAATGGTGACGGAAGAGGAAATCGAGGAGTGCCTGGGTGAAATTGTCAATGAAGCCACGTACAT
>NW_026417617.1:3625-4228 GCF_001194135.2 Octopus bimaculoides
TACCAGATAGAAGTGGAGGATGAGAGAACGTTAAATGTTGTAGTCGAGGGAAGGAAACCAAATTGCTACATATGCGGGGAAAGAGGTCATATGAACACCAAATGCTCCCTATATGAGTTCACACAGCCACAGCAAGAGAAAGCACAAGCAGAGGAGGAAAACGTTGTAGACCACACTGAGGAAATGAAAGAGTGACAGAAGTGTGAAACAGAGAAATCAAAAGAGAAGAACGAAAATGGAGCTACTAACCCTAAAAAACGAAAGAAAAATAAGTCAAAGGAACGGTCAACAGAAAACATAAAAGAGATAGAAAAGCCAGAAACTAATAATGTACAAGAAGAGGAGGATGGAACGGATTAAGATGTGAAATACAAGGGGTTTTTGATAAAGTACGAGAATTGCGAGCAGATCGAGAGAAAAGTCGAGAGGTTGGAGGAAATAATAAGAGTGAAGATGCCAGAGAATGTGCTGAGAAATGCATTTTGATACATGAGGAAAACTACTAGAAGTACATAAGAGAACTTGGTGAAAATATAATAACGAAACGGGTATAGTTGGTGGAGACACCACCCCCTAGAACTGATTATTTGCAGTTGATAAGGA
>NW_026417618.1:0-325 GCF_001194135.2 Octopus bimaculoides
CACTATCGATACCACTGCCACTACCACCATCACCACCGCTACCGCCGCCAAACAACCACCACCGACACCACCGCCCTATCGATATAATCTTCACCAAACAGCAGCCAACAGTTTCATTGTTTAACTTTCAACTTTGGTGAAGATCAATCTCAGATCTTTAGAAGAGAATTGAACCTCTAACTGACCTCTGGGGGTCAACTGTCTACATGGACATACACTCCATTAACTGTAATAGACACACGCACGCAACTCACACACACACACACGCACAATATACATACACATATAGATACACATACCTCTACACATACACACGTACAGCACC
>NW_026417619.1:0-358 GCF_001194135.2 Octopus bimaculoides
AACAACAGGAAATACGAAAACAAATGAGTTAAATACGCAAATAACGAGAGCAAAAGAAGGACGAATAATACAAAGAATGAGCCTTTGAAGACAGTTGCTCCCATAAATACCAAAATATAATTTTGGATTTAGGGAGGTCAAAGTTAGGACAAAAACAGGACAGTGGAGAGATACAGGGAAACCGAACGAAAACAACCATGGATCGTCGTTAGAGCTGAACGAAGGGAAAATAGTGAGTGCTGAGAGAAATATTTTCTCTGAAAAGAGAAAAGATAGAAGAGAGAGAGACAGGAGACGTCCAGTCCTTAGAAATAGATGCGTGGCGTTCAATTAAATAATAATATAAATAATATATATA
>NW_026417620.1:0-3251 GCF_001194135.2 Octopus bimaculoides
TGTGTCTAAATACACGGACATGAACATATATTGATACGCATACACACAACCACACACACAAACAAACACATACACAAACACAAGAGCACACATGCATACGCACACACACACACACACACACACACACACACTCACACACACATGCACACACCAATTGCGCACATACACCGCACACACATGCACATATACATATACCAGGTGGTGTTAATTATATCTGTTTCGCATTCCTGTAATCTAATAAAAGAAAAAAACTGCAGTCCGCTTCCAAAGAACATCGATAATAAGTGATACCTTTCTTCCTCTATCATTTTGTTTGATTTATATATTTTATTCGATAGATGTTCAATTACTAACATCGGGACAATTCTGTTTCTATTTTGTGTCAGTAAATTAAATGAGAATGTGGTAACGTTGCAATATCGATATATTTATATACTTACGATGTCTAAATATGTAATAATATAATAGTTATGTCTTCATATCTGTGACAAGGCATAAAACGTTCGAATTGATAATACATAGCCGTTCTGGGTTCGCAAATCGCTAGTTCTGTTACGAACTTGGCATACGTAATTTTAAAGACTCACGTTGAACCAAACCCTGTAACACTTCAGAGATTGTTTGAAATGAAGTTTTGCTTAAAGAGAGACGAAAACCATGTCTAATGCTGTAAGAGGGAGCACTCCCTTCAGTGTAAGTCTTCATAGACGGAACCGACTACACGGTTTACACGGCGTGGATGTTACGGATGTCATAACGGTCATCCTGAATGGGACAGATTGTACGCAGCGTTATCCATTCACAGCTAGGTGGACAGGAGCTTAAACAGAAACGAAAATTATGCTTAATTTTTTCAAAAGGATTAAGTAGAGTTTCGAGACCTAAAACGTATAGAGCGACCCGCTTATCCGTTACCCATGACGGTTTCCCGGTCGTGAAATTGAAACCACTTTCGTACGACCCTAGCCACTACATCACGCGCCTCAATTCTGTTATGTCTCAATCTACTGCTATCTAGCACTTTCGGATGATCTCTACTCGATTGCTACTCAACACTCCTACCATGGCCAGACTACCTCTATTTATATGTCTTGGGAAGTCCTACTTCTTCGGCAGGGGGCCTCGACACAACAAATTCCTGGACATTACTCTGTTCACTCGTACCATTCATGGAGCTGGTTACCCGGTTTCCGTGATCTATAAGTGACCAAGATTACAATATAACTTCTGAAGGGAAGGTCTGTCAATGCAGATTTACATTTACAACTAAATGGACAGGAGCAACATCAACGGAGGTGTTTTGCTGAAGGACACAATGGACCACCAGCCTGGGAGTCGAAACTACAATCTTGGGGGTCATGAGTGCAACACCCTATCCACAAGTCCCCATAAAGTTAATAATATAATTTTCCCGTTCTAGATTAAGAGATTTTAGTAAGAGCAAATATTGTCATCACTGTGAAGGTATTAAGTAGTAAAGCTAGCCTCTTAAATACTCAGAATCTAAAGTGCCGGAGGAAATACTGCGAAGAATTATTTCCGACGCTCTAAAGTCTTTTCCAGTTCGCTGTCTTATGCCAGCTTGCCGGCTTAAAGAAATGAGTAGCATTACTTAAATGCTAGTAAAGTTTGTCAAATACGTAATAAAGATTATATTCATTAGACAAGGGATTATTGTAATTCCGTGCCCGTAACGAATAATGCTGAAAAAAAGCATTTAAAATATTTGATAGAAATGTTAATAGATTTGCTTGCATTATGTAACATAAGTTACAAGGATATATATTTATATAAATAAGAGGGCAGTGAGGATTCTCTCACCATTTCGACGCATAAAAGTTCGGTAAGACAAATCTGCACACTGGTCTAAGTTCAATGTTTGAAGTAAATGTAATGGCGTTTGCTCTTGTGTCTTTGCTTGCGGAACAATCTGCAAAGTGAATATTATTTTAGGAGATAGAGACTGTGCAGAGCCAGTTCACCTTTCTCTTCTTTCGAACTGACAATTATCACGACCCAAGGATTTATCTGGATGCAGGTTTTGTATTGAGCTATCTTCCCTTAGCTTAGCAGCTAAAGAGTTGAAAGGCCTCGTTTAGGGCATCTGTGAATGGATTTGTCCGGAGGAAATGCCGCATGTCATAACGCGGATACACACAGGTGCTACTTATCTGGTTCAGATTAGACCTGGTAATAATACTCACTAAGAGATGATTTCACACTCTGCAAATCCGAGAAATTCTCGACCCAAGGCCAAATTACCAGATACAGTTTAAATCATACTCAGAACAGAGTATAGCAGTCGTAGTCTATGTCAGTAAATTACTCGGGGTGGGGTTTCATATATATATTAAAATGTATATGCATATGTAAAGGTATATGCATACAAAGGAATCAATTATTATTAGGTGTATTATATTACGTTCTTTTTATTATATAAAACATAAAGAGACGTAGAAGAAAGTCATTACAAGAGAAATAATAGAGCAATTTTTTTAAAAAAATCAATGTATCTTAAGATTATTGTAGTTATGTAAGAATGAAAAGGCATATATATGAGGAATACACACACACACACACACACACACACACATATATATATATATATATATATAAACATATATATATACATATATATTTACGTACAAGCATATCCATAGGTACATACGTATTACATGTGTTGAGAAGGGGGTATTATTGCAGCGTTTCGTATTATTCTTTTTAAATAATTATAATGATTATACACAAACATATATATATTCATATAAACATGTGATATGACTTCTATTGAGGGCTTTAGACAAAAGTCCACACTAAATGGGTTAGAGTTTATAATAATACGTGTGATATTAGTCGGTATTACAAATCATAAATTTCCGGGTATTAATCAATATACTTTATCATTTTCCGTTATGTTGATATGTGCACATATGTAAACCGTAGTAGGTTATACATGTATGTATATTGTTACAATTGTCTTTTTAAAAAATAAATGGACATAATATGTCTAAATGTTGATGTATACCACCTCTTGATCCACTCCATTTTCTTAGTGCTGTATGCATGTATATATACATATATATATATATATATACATATACGTACACATACATATACATATACGTACACATATATATATACATATACATACATATATACATATACATACATATATATACATATACATACCTATATATACACACATACATAAACATATACATACATATATACATATACATACATATATACAT
>NW_026417621.1:0-314 GCF_001194135.2 Octopus bimaculoides
AAAGAAACCTAAAGTTTAAAGAATAAAATATCTTACGATCGTTTCGCGGAAATTATATGGTTTACAACAGAAATTATATGGTTTACACCCCCATTTTCCTTAAAAGTTAAAGGCTTAAAAGTTAAAATTTCTGAATATAATTAAAAAATGTTTCCCCACAGAACATAAATATCACCACATATTCAATAGATCATGTATTAAAATTTATTTTTCCACAACACCAAACATAGGACCCATTATTGCCAGTTCAAATAGACGAAAAACTCATATATATAAAATAAACTACCACAATAACAATAATGTTAATAATAGCA
>NW_026417622.1:0-326 GCF_001194135.2 Octopus bimaculoides
ATTTTTTTAAATTAGTGTAATAGGTGTAAAACAACTTGCTGGGAACGAATATGCAGAATGCGCGCTCGCGAACGGGTGGGGTGAGGAGAGTACGGATATCCCCGGCGTAATTGTTTTCACCTCAATAGACGTCAGTGATTGGTTGAAATTACCGAAATACGACAATTTTTTACATGAAATAACTTAGAATACAAAATTTTTTATCTGTTCTATAACACAAAATATACAAGTATTCGAAGTTTGAAAGTGTTTCGGTACCAAAAACACTACATAATTTATATATAACATATTTATATATAACATAATTTATATATAACATATTTATA
>NW_026417623.1:0-347 GCF_001194135.2 Octopus bimaculoides
GGAGCACTTGAGGTTGTTGACCGTAGCCTAAGAGATTTGAGAGGAAAGGACATTCTCATGGGTGGGATCACCATAGTTTTGGCTGGGGATTTCAGACAAACCCTTCCTGTGATCCCAAAAGGTACAAAAGCAGATGAACTACAGGCCTGTCTCAAGCAATCCTATCTGTGGAGGCAAGTAACTAAACTGCACCTGACAGTTAACATAAGGGCCCAATTATTTGGTGATCAAACTGCCAGGCTGTATTCACACCAGCTTCTGAAGATAGAGAATGGTCAACTACCATATGTCCACCAAATGCAGCAACACTGGCTACCCTGTGGTGAGATGGTACCAACTGTCAATGA
>NW_026417624.1:0-417 GCF_001194135.2 Octopus bimaculoides
ATATATATATACATATATATATATACACACACACTCACACACACGCATATACATACATATATATAGATAGATAGATAAAAAGACAGACACAAACAGACAGATGAATAAATAAATATATATATATATATACACACACACATATAACATCAGATGTGTGCGTGTGTTTCAGTTTGTATATAAATGAATATATGTGCGTTTGTAAATGAATACTCAATTGTCGCTCTATAGTTTCACATAAACTTATTTGACATATAGACACAAATACAAAGACCCATTTGTACATATGTTTGTCTGTATAGGTGTAAGTATATATACGCATGTATATTTTTATCAATGTGTGTATATATATATATACATATAGACAGATAGACAGACAGTCAGACAGACAGACAGACAGACAGACAACAGACAGACAGA
>NW_026417625.1:0-449 GCF_001194135.2 Octopus bimaculoides
ATATAATTTCTATAGAAATAGAAATTATAAAAATTCAGATAAAAATTTTCATTGAAATAATCGATATCCATAAGAATCAATAAAAATATTTAACAACTATCCAAAAAAAAAATAATAATAAAAACAATAATTTTTATGAATGTGACACTTTGGTATTCAAATTAGCTAACATTTAACCGGAAGCTTTGATGAAATGAATTTCAGAAAAAAATACGAAACATTAACAAAAGACAAAGCTAATATTTTAAACTGTTATTCTGCTGTGCCGGAAGAAATACAACGTAAATAAATGAATTTCTCGACAGAAAGGAACAATTGAATTTTCAGTGTCTGCATGTGATTATGTACATTTGTAAATAGAACTAGATGCATCCGCATGCGTATGCATATCTGTCATCAGTTGTTCATGTGTATACAGCATATATATATATATATATATATATATATGT
>NW_026417626.1:0-356 GCF_001194135.2 Octopus bimaculoides
AAATGATATTCAAACACGCCTTCATTCACATGAAGGTATTCAATAAAAAAAGTAAACGTTAATCTACAACAAAATAACCAGTGATGACGCACAAATACATTAGCCAATCAAAATAGGTTGTAAGAGTGCTCGCCTGAGAATGGCAGAGGCGTGAAACTCGAAAAGTAAGATAAATAGTCAACTTTAATAAACCATCCAAGAATATGTATTGAGGGTTTCTTTCTCTTTTATTTCCTACGATTTAATGGTTAAGTTTATGTCTACATATATTTATATGCTTCTGCATATATAGATACGAGAAGTAAATAACTACATGTATATGCATATGTATGCACATGCACACAAATATATATATA
>NW_026417627.1:0-263 GCF_001194135.2 Octopus bimaculoides
ACACACACACACACACACATACACACTCGTGCATACAAATAGTAAACATACACACTTGTGTTCTATTGTGACACCCATACCTGCGAATGCAATTTAATCCACACGCACACATATAAAGAAAACCAACGAAATCAGATTAACACAAACCCCATGAACTGTCTTGGCTTAAACAAAAGGGCCTTGTCACGTGGTCAGTGACCGGCTTTCAATTCAGCAATCAAAGAACTTAAAATATACCCCTCATATATATATATATATATATA
>NW_026417628.1:0-904 GCF_001194135.2 Octopus bimaculoides
CACACACACACATATATATATATATGTATATAGATATACACACATACATAAAAATGTATGTATAGTTTTCAAAATTGTTCCTGTTGATATAGAAAGTTTTGTAAATCTGTTTCACAGCCGAAATGTATTTTATGTATATATTTGTTTGATAAAACATATGGAATATATGAATATGTAACATATAGATGTGTTTGATAACACGTATAATGTCTCTCTAAATGTTAGATGACTTGGTTTGTAAATGTATTATTCCACGGCAAATATTTTTTTAAACTTGTTTGACGTCACACTATTAGTAAATATGTTTGATAACAAATATGTACTGCTTTGTGAATAAGTTTGATGAAATATATTGTTTTGTGAATGTGTTTAACGATGCACATAAATTCGGAGAAATGTGTTTGATAACAAACACTTATTTTGACCACTTATTTTGTGTGTGAATGTGTCTGACAACGGTTTGCTTTGTGGATATGTTTGATGGTAAACATAAATTTATAAAAGTATGTTTGACAATAAAACTCTGTTTTGTGAATGAGCCTGATGATATAAATATGTTGTCAAATGTAACTTGTGAGAAAGATTCTGAAAGATCAAATACAAGTGTAATTTTGAACACCTTCAAGACTTTTGAATATTGTTTGTATACCGTAAGGAATAGTGGTTCGTTTTAAACGATAAATTAATATTCTGCCCTCAATTACACTGAAATATTTAAAGTAGTTTTTTTTTTTCCACTTTAAAACGGGTAGGGTTCAGTATTAAATTAGAACTCATGTATAAAAAGATGGTGTACATATTGGCATAGTATTATCTGGGATTAGGAACGTAGTTAAAATTAAATATTTACACACACATATCAATATATACATATCAATGTATCTATCTATCTCTATATATGTAT
>NW_026417629.1:0-243 GCF_001194135.2 Octopus bimaculoides
CAATGTGCATGTGAAATGATGCATCACTACACATGTTGATGCCCAGGTATATATATATATATATATATATATAGATATACATATATATAGATACACACACACACACACACACATATAGATAGATAGATATATAGATAAATATATATAGATAGATATATATATATAGATACACACATAGATATATACACACGTATATATATATATATACACAGATATATAGATATACACATATGCATATACATA
>NW_026417630.1:0-264 GCF_001194135.2 Octopus bimaculoides
CATAGAAGTCATTATCACTATCCTCAAGAATAATATAGCTTCTTTTCCATGCAACTTTCTTGTTAATGTAACCTTATTAAACTAGTTTTTTTTTTAAGCCTTACTATATGTTTCTGTTTCACAGGTCTGAGTAAATGTGAATGGAGAATCACACAAGATTTAATGGCCAGTACACTATGTAAGTCAGAATCAAAATTAATGCATTACTGTGAAGAGTGGGATAATTCAATTGTTAAGTTGAACCTTCATATGCAAGAAATGGTA
>NW_026417631.1:0-642 GCF_001194135.2 Octopus bimaculoides
ATGAGTGACTGGTTGTTCTAAGACATTTATTGACTGTAAATTTTTTCTGCCATTACCTATCGATATAGTGGTCATTTGCAAACTCCAGAGGTGACACTTTCATTTCCCTTTACTTCAAACGTCACACATTGTTATTTCAATTGAGTCATGCCCTTCCAATTGCTATAGATCCGTAATGCATCTTACAGCTGTGCCTATCACCTGTATGGTGAGGAATCCTACATTGGGGAGTAGTAACGACTAGGCTAGGGTAGCTGACTGATTATCGTAATCATTCGTCTTTTGGTTTCCTGTAGCTTTGCTCTCTTTTACAAACCCAGTGAACATACATATATTTCCTATTTCAAAGAAATTCAAACAATACATATTAGACCCAAGTTAAAAAGATTCCCAACAATTCAACTTCTCTGGTTGACATTAACACACCCACCCCCAATAGGGGCCTTAACGCCCACATTTGTCAGCTCCATGAGCTCCATTTTTCAGGAGCAAAATCCTTTTTACACGGTCCATAACACTGGAATTTTGGAATGTGTGCATAAATATCAGATATATAAAAATGAGAATGTGTGTCTGTGTGAATCCCTAAAATTCGAGAACTACACAACCAATTTCATTCCAAATTAACACATGCCTTACTTA
>NW_026417632.1:0-514 GCF_001194135.2 Octopus bimaculoides
TGATAATTATCTTATAATAGCAATGCCTGGAAAAATAATGGATTACATGGAAAAATGCGAGCTTGAAAAGTAATGTTCTTAAGATTATAAACCTGGAAAATTACAGGACAAGTTACTACACCTGTAAAAGTATAGGACAAACTATTACTTCAAGTAAAGTAAAGAATAAGAAACATTTTACTTAAAATATAGCAGCTAAAATTAAAATTTGAATATTAAAAATTATTTTATTATAGTTTACAAATAACAGCATACTTATTTAAGTAGAATTTGGCTAATTTATTACCTTAAATACAGAAGAAAAGTGACGGAGTAGACAAACTTATAAATTAGCTGAACAGTTTTGTACGATGAATTTAAAAGATGACAAATGTAAAGAGTGATAAATTAAAAGAACTGGCATTCTTTGCTGCTATATTTTAAGTATAAAGTTTCTTATTCTTTACTCTACTTGAATTAATAGTTTGTCCTATACTTTTACAGGTGTAATAACTTATCCTGTACTTTTCCAGGT
>NW_026417633.1:0-420 GCF_001194135.2 Octopus bimaculoides
ATACGTGTGTGTGTGTGTATAAATATATATATATATCATTATAATCAAGGATAAACATCCACATAGGATTTTATCAAGTAGCTAGAATGTGATAAACCATTTAGGTAAAAATTTAATACAAAATAGCCCAACCAGTATCAAAGTGATAAATAAGGTAGTTTTAGAGCCATTTAGCGTCTATTTCTAGCATGTGGAGTTACCCAATAGAGAGGTAAGCCCTGTTCATTGTGCAAAAACATGAGTGAAGTGAATACCATCAAAAATCATAATAGAAATGTTATGATTTATACAGAAGGGGGAACCTGCAAAGATTCCCATTTAGTGTACGCTGCAGAATGCACGAAACATAACTTGATTTATGTTGGTTATTCAACGGAACAATTAAACAAAAGGTTTAATGGGCACAGATTCGACGTCAGG
>NW_026417634.1:0-202 GCF_001194135.2 Octopus bimaculoides
TAAGAAGTTTGCTTCTCAACCACATGGTTCTGGGTTCAGTTCCACTGCATAGCACTTTGGGCAAATGCCTTGGACCAATCAAATCCTTGTGAGTGGATATGGTAGACAGAAACTGAAAGAAGACCATTGTATATATGCTTGTATGTGTATGCGTATGTGTGTGTGTGTATGTGTGTGTGTGTATGTGTGTGTGTGTGTATGT
>NW_026417635.1:0-268 GCF_001194135.2 Octopus bimaculoides
TGTTAGGGTGTGGCACTTTTTCACGCAGTTATCCTCATCCATTCTCACCATGGATGAGGATAACCTTTAGTCGAGCAAATTGATCCAGGACTTATTCTTTAGTACTTATTCTATCGGTCTCTTTTGCCGAACCGCTAAGTTATGGGGACGTAAACACACCACCATCGGTTGTCAAGCGATGTCAGGGGGACAAACACAGACACACAAACACATATACACATGGCACACACAGAACAAAAAACAGAAGAGAAAAGCAAAAACAAACCTG
>NW_026417636.1:0-353 GCF_001194135.2 Octopus bimaculoides
TATATAGCGCCCACATACATGACAAACATACATGCGCGCCCTCACACACATTTAGACGAACGCACATACATACACACACACACACCCACAGTGGTAGAGACACACACCTTACACAGCCCTATACACACACACACCCATATATACTCGCACGCCTACATACACAGCCGCATACACATGCACACACATACACACAGGAGTGCACACACAAAATAACACACATACCTGGCACACATCCTTACGCTCTAACACACATACGCACGCACACACACATAAACACACACATACACACGCACGCACACCTCTCATACACAAAACCACACACATACACAACACACATACACATATACACACAT
>NW_026417637.1:0-383 GCF_001194135.2 Octopus bimaculoides
GAAAAACACGGAGAAAAAAATTGAATAGTGTTCAGTCAGCGGTCAATCATGTATATATCTTGACAGTAACTGCGAATATTTGGCCTACGAAACCATCATCTGACGAGAGTTTGTCAGGCAAGAAATTCTAAGTCACTATCAATTCAATCCTTGTTAATAATATGTGTATGTAGGGGTGGGGGTAATATATATATATATATATATATGTATATATATATATATACATATATATGTATGCATGTGTGTGTGTACGAATTTATGCATGTGTGTGCGTGTGTGTGTGTATGTATGTGTGTATGTATGTGTGTGTGTGTGTGTATGTATGAGTTATGTGTGTATGTATATGGTTACATCTTATATGAAGTTAGATGGATAGATAAATA
>NW_026417638.1:0-342 GCF_001194135.2 Octopus bimaculoides
CTAGCTTTCCACACTCTCACCTCCCCCACATCCCAACACCCCCACATACGACACACCACCACACTACACCAACCATACCACACAACATCACATCACATCACACCATCAGCACACACTAGCACTGACCACTTCCCAGCCCCACCCCATCATCCACACACTTACACATGCACATACGCACACGTCAAGGTCACCAGCCCTCTTCCACTCGCACATACATGCTCTCTTATACACTCGCACGCGCACCTTCGTTTTGGGACCACCGCTACGTTATTATCTCCCCTTCTTCCTAGCTCTCCTGTGTGACCCCATGATAGATCGCTAGCCACTACACGTTCTTTATTT
>NW_026417639.1:0-250 GCF_001194135.2 Octopus bimaculoides
CAATACTTCACCCAACCCTGTGAAGTGGGGTGTCTTGTTTTATGTGTTACTTGATGACCCAGTAGAGCTGATGCTATGGAAAAAAGAAAAGCACCCAATACATTGTGTAAAGTGGTTAGTATTAAGAAGGGGCAGCCAATCATAAAAGAAACCTTGCCAAAGCAGACAATAGAGACCAACACAACCCTCAGGCAAGTCAGATTCTGTTGAACCATCCAACTCATGCCAGCATGAAACAAGACATTAAATG
>NW_026417640.1:0-340 GCF_001194135.2 Octopus bimaculoides
ATTGAATATGGTACTTATGTTTAGACACCAGAATATAGTATGGTATTATCGAAAAACCATTCTAAAAGCAAGGTGGTCAAAAAATCAAAATAAGCAACACGGATTATTTTAAAGATGACTGCAGTACGCACGTTTCAGGCTACTCCATTTATTTAAGTAATGCGAGTATTACATTAAATACAATATGTAGAGCAATCTTCAGTTGCACAGAAATGTAGAAAATTACAGTAGAATAGACATATTATAATTGTGGCAATTTAAATGGCTATGTCAAGATGGATTTTTATGTATTCTTCCCACTTCGATTTTAAATGTTGCCACAATTATAATATGTCTATTC
>NW_026417641.1:0-981 GCF_001194135.2 Octopus bimaculoides
TATATATATATATACATAAACACAGACACACACATACACACGCACTCAACTCACACTTATATATGTATAATATAGATGTATTAGCTGAGAAACTATTAATAATATACATATACATACACACACACACACACACAGACATATACATACATACATACATACATACATACAAACATACATATGCATGCATATATATTTATACGCGTTGTGAATTCCGATCTTGAACCCAGTAGAACATATCTGCAGATCGAACTCAAAACCTACTTCCTACAACAGCCAATGTTTGTTTTATTCAGTAGGTGGTACCTTACAAAAGTACAATTGGTTCCTGGCATTCTTGTAAATCCTTCAAAGGCCAAAGTCCGGTCTTTGAAGTAATTCCAGGAATGAGTTCATGAAACAACTGTACTCTTACTTGACGTCACCCGATGAATAAATGCATACACACAGACACACAGACACACAGACACACACTCCCCCCGCACACAACACACGCACATACATAAATACATACATACATACATACATACATACATATATACATACATACACACACTTCAATATATACTCATACACATACATATATACACATATACATACGCACACATACACATGTACACTTACATAATACATATATACAAATATACATACATATATACATTCATACACGCAAATACACACTCATAAATATACACACACACACACACACACACACACACACACACACACATATATATATATATATATATATATATGTATATATATATATGTATGTGTACATGTATGTGTACATGCATGAATGCATGTATGTATGTACGTATGTATATATGTATGTATGTATGTATGTATGCACACTGTATATGTATAATATACATATATACATACATATACACATACATACATACGACACACAAATATATATATATATATGCATTATATGCATACATATATACATACATATATATATATATGCATACATATATA
>NW_026417642.1:0-444 GCF_001194135.2 Octopus bimaculoides
TATCATTATTATTATTATTATTATTATTATTAAGGTGGCGAGCTGGCAGAGTCTGTCTTCACGTTCTGAGTTCAAATTCCGCCGGGGTCGACTTTGCCTTTCATCCTTTCGTGGTCGATAAATTAAAGTACCAGTCAAGCACTGGGGTCAATGCAATTCGCAACTACCCCTACAAGAAAAACACTTCTGGCCTTGTTCCACTATTAGGCAGGACTGTTGTCATTCTACTTATTAAAATTATAGTTAACATTGGCAATAATCATTATTACTGCTGTCAACTTTATTATTATAATTATTAAAATTATAGTAATTACTGAATATAAAAATAATTATTATAACTAATTTCTCTATTATTCTTATACTTATTAAAATCATAATTGTCATTGACAACAACAATGATGATGATAATAATAATAATAATAATAATAATAATAATTATTATTA
>NW_026417643.1:0-425 GCF_001194135.2 Octopus bimaculoides
ATATATGTATATATATACTATACTTATATGCAGAAACAAACAAACATATATACTGGCATATATGCATACACACACATGCACGCATACCCATGCCTATATACTTCTAGATATTTTCATGTACGCTTATATGTATGTTCATACGTACATAAACACAGTCGCACATACACACACAGACAGCCACATGCAGAGCCCCACTCATATATGCACGTGCAAATACACACGTATACACAAATATATTAAATCCGAAATTACTTGCAAGCATGCCCCAGGTTTTCTCTTTTGAGTTTTTCAAAGTAGTATTTAATGCGTATTTCCGCAAAATTCAAAAGATACATAAAAATATATATATGCAAATAAATATATATAGAATAATTATAGATATACTATATGTACATATACATACACACACACACACACACACACAC
>NW_026417645.1:0-325 GCF_001194135.2 Octopus bimaculoides
GTGTGTGTATATGTGCATGTGCGCATATGGATATTTATGTTTATGTATCTACATATGTGTGTATATGTGTGAATGTATGTATGTGTATGTGTGCATATATGTGTGTATGTGCATGTATATGTATGTATATGTATATGTATATGTACATAGAAACATTTGTATATATGCATATATATGTGTGCGTATAGATGTGTATGCGTATGCATGTGGGTGTATATATATATGTATACATGTGTGTATATGTGAGTGTGTATGTATGTAGATGTATATATATATGTGTATATATGTATGCGTGTGCGTGTGTATGTGTATGTGTGTGGATATA
>NW_026417646.1:0-313 GCF_001194135.2 Octopus bimaculoides
AGCAACTGGAAGGGCATGACCCAATTGAAATAAGAACGTGTGACGTTTGGTGTAAAGGGAAATGAAAGTGTCGCCTCTGGCATTTGCAAATGACCACTATACCGATAGGTAACTGCAGAAAAAATTTACAATCAATAAATGTCTTAGAACAACCAGTCACTCATCTGGGAAGGCCTTGAAATCAATGTTACCAACTGGGGACTATGTGTGACCCAGTGATAATAAAAAATGGAGGCAAAGATGCGTCTCATTTTCTTGACAACCTATGCACCACATTGCAGAAATCACAATGTAAGTATATCTGAAAAGATAG
>NW_026417647.1:0-1173 GCF_001194135.2 Octopus bimaculoides
CGGACCCCCTGTGGTCCGCGGACCACAGTTTGAAAACCCCTGGTCTGGAGAACTATAAGAGTGGACTAAGAACTTATCCCTGGTAAACTCCAACTTGTATGCTAAATTCATCACCATATTCAAGGCCAACTCTCACCTTACTGACAGCATCGCTGTACATGGCTTGTACAACTCTAACAAGCCACTCCTCTACTCCTAGATTTCTTAAAGACCTAATTAGTATCTCTCTGTAATTTTCATGACCTGGTCCGACAGTCTGATACCTCTGTAGTTGTTTGTATCTAAGGCATCACCTTTACCCTTATAACAGCTGACTATAATACTGCGAAACCAGTCTTCAGGGATAACACCTTCCTGAATAACCTGATTAACCATGTGAGTGACTAAGCTGTATCCCATACTGCCTGATATTTTAATCATCTCGGCAGTGACACCCGATGGTCCAGGGGCTTCCCCTGCCTTCATATCCTTAATTGTCTTATCTACTAAACTGCTATCCACTCTGATGGCTGGTCCCTCAATTGGTTCAATATTTGAAAGGCTCCCCTTTTCCTAATCATTCTCCACATTTAACAGTCTTTCGTAGTGGTATCTTCCATGCATTTTTCCTTTTCTGGGTTACTAACTACAAGCATACCATTATCCACTCGCACACATTTCTCTGTTCTCTCTGATACACTGCTTTGCAATCTACTCACAGAAGAAGAGTATAGTCAGCTAGGGAAGAAAGTCATGTACGTTCAGACTGAAGCAGTGGGCAGGCAGGCAGGCAGGCATAACACGTTAGCAAAGATGGATGCTGTTTTTAACATAACATCAATATTTAAAACATTATTATTATTAAATTCAAATTACGATAAACGTAAACAAACAAACGAAGTTTGCTTTTAGAAGCGTTGAGATGTCTTAGAAAATTAAAGAAGTGATTTTTAAATTCTCAATCGCAGGATAATGCTAATAATATAGCCTGAACAGGATAAACTACCCCTATTTTGCAGAAAAAAGGTGTGGGCAGCCAGCCATGAGTCACGAATCACACCTCCGTGATTACGCGTCGTGATTCTCCTGACCATTTGAGCTAAACTGCCCAACCATGTCTCATGGCTGGCCGCCCACACTTTTTTCTGCAAAATACTGATAGTTTATCCTGTTCAGGCTATATTATTAGCATTA
>NW_026417647.1:1508-3947 GCF_001194135.2 Octopus bimaculoides
AAGGACTTTCGAGTGAGATCGTTGCCAGTGCCCCTGGACTGGCTCTTGTGCGGGTGGCACATAAAATACACCATTTTGAGCGTGGCCGTTGCCAGTACCGCCTGACTGGCCTTCGTGCAGGTGACACGTAAAAGCACCCACTACACTCTCTGAGTGGTTGGCATTAGGAAGGGCATCCAGCTGTAGAAACTCTGCCAGATCAGATTGGAGCCTGGTGTAGCCATCTGGTTTCACCAGTCCTCAGTCAAATCGTCCAACCCATGCTAGCATGGAAAGCGGACGTTAAACGATGATGATGATGATGATGATGACTAACATGAAACATAGAAAAACTTGTATTATTCTAAGCTACATAATTTCAGATAAACATAAGAAATTAGGTGGGGCTGGAATGCTCAATAGGAGAAAGATTAAATGGGATTACATTAGATTAAAATAAACTTAGCCTCTGTTTTCACTTTCAAGCAGATAATGTAAACATACTATTTCTATATAACATATTAGTTAAGATGGACAGAAATAAATACATACCAAAATATAGGGATTTGCCTGATACATTATCCTTTCCCTTGGATAACACTGGTGGTGTGGAGTGGGGAGGCCGGTATGCACGGGCGACTGCTGGTCTTCCATAAACAACCTTGCCCGGACTTGTGTCTGGGTGGGTAGCTTTCTTGGTGCAAACCCATGGTCAGTCATGACCGAAGGGGGTTTTTAAAGTGGGGGATAAAATCATGTGCGTGCTCACACACACACATAAACTGACTTCTTTTAGTTTCCATCTACCAAATCCACTCACAAGGCTTTGGTCAGCCCAAGGCTAGAGTAGAAGACACTTGCCCAAGATGCCACACAATAGGACTGAACCCGGATCCCTGTGGTTGGGAAGCAACCTTCTTTCCACACAGCCACACCTTTGCATATACATGATGTGTGTGTTAAATCTGATGTCTGTTGATAGAGATATTGTTGTTTTTGTTGTTGGTGTACTTTATAGCTTGCTTTGTTTAATATTTCAGACAGGTGAAGCAGAGTCCCTAATCACTGCCCTTACTGAAGAGGAAGAGAACCAGATGAAAAATATGTTATACAGAATCAACAAAATTGCCAAGGTATGTTTTTGATGTTGATGTTGATGGTTGTGGTGGTTGCAACAGTGATGGGAGCTGCTGCTCTTGTGTTGTAAGGATAATATCAGTGCTCTAAACCAGCGGATTTCAACCTGGGCCCATATGACCTTTGGGTCAGGGATGGGGTTAAGTCCATATAAGGTGTCGTTGTTAGAATTTATTTTCAATAAATTGGCTATACTTCTGCACTAAACAAACTATTTGTTGTAGAGTGAAACTGTACACCCCTCCCAGTAAAAAGTGGTAGTAGCCAGCCATTATAAATAGACCAGTAGCCAGTTGATAGAAAGGTCAGGAAGGTTGAGTGTAGACTGTGTTGATAGTCGTGTCTGTGCTGATATAGTAATTATATCGCGATACTGAGTGAACATTATGCTGATCCAACCTTTTGAGGATAATAACAGTGTTATGACTGGGGGTCGTGCAGTGCTAGATAGAAACATTCTATCAATGACTTATGTATTTAACAATATTCTGTCAAAGTGACAACCATTGTCAAAAGACAGATACAACAATTATAAAAGATGGCTTTACAACACGATTTTAACAAGTTTTTATCAAATTCCTAATAATTTTTTACTTGTTTCAGTCATTAGACTGTGGCCATGCTGAGGTAACAGACACGCACACACACGTGTATATATATATATATATATATATATATATATTAAATATATACTTTTATAAAACAAAATTTTACAAAATATATAGTATCTGTTAACAGTCTTAGCAAAACCCCACAGGTGAGTTTTTGTATATATATATATATATATATATATGTCTCTTAAAAGATAGAGCTCAAAATCGATGCATTGAAGATACTTTATTGCAGCAACAATTACAATAGCAGTAACAACCACAATAAGCCAAACCTATGCACATTTCAATAGGGTATCCAGGATAAATAAACCACATCATAAAATGCCTCATAAAATATTACAACTTATTACAAATTACAAATTATAGATTGCTGGATACTCCATCTCTTCAGGGTCGCATTATTGCCTTCACCAACACTACTATTATTAGCAAGACACATATATCAAAGAGGGTGAAAGAATAATCGACGGTACGCAACCTACCATCGTTATTTTCTTTCAGAATGTAAACAAACAAATCAAATCAAACCCAGTGACGTACACCGCCCGGTTTACAGCGTAAAAATCCCCTGCCAAAAATTTTTCCCCATATACATCAAGATTTCCTAATGGATCTTTCTATAACCATAATATATTAACTATACCCACCCGTACGGACGGACACACACACATACACATATATATCTATACATACATACACACACACATAT
>NW_026417648.1:0-250 GCF_001194135.2 Octopus bimaculoides
ATATATATATATGTATGTATGTTTGGGTGTGTGTATGGGTGTGTGTGTAATATATATATATAACTCAGCGTTTGGGCAAAAGGAGTTGACAGTATATGTAGTAAGCTTACAAAGAATAAGTCCTGGGGTCGATTTGTTCGACTAAATGTAGTTTTACAGCATGACTCCAGTCAAATAACTGATACAAGAAAAAGAATATATGTGTGTATATACATATATACATACATATATATACATATATATATACACA
>NW_026417649.1:0-533 GCF_001194135.2 Octopus bimaculoides
AATCATACACACATACATACATACATACAATCATTTGTATTTGTATATATGTGTGTATATTCATACATACACACACATAATATATATATATATAAATATATATATATATATACATTTATACATTCATACATTATATAAATATGTGTGTGTGTGTCTTTGTGTGTGTGTGTGTCTGTGTGTCTCTGTGTGCCTATCTGTCTGTATATACATGTATAGGATCTAAAACACATAATTTGCATGAGAAGTTTGTTCAGTTTTAGCTGTAAGTTTCACGCCACCGATAATTCAAGCGACTGCAGTGGAAAGGAATATATGTGGCCGATAGAATAAATACCGAGCTTGAAATAAATAAGTACTGGCTCGATGTATTTGATTAAAATTTCTCATGGTAGCGCCCCCTACATGGCCCCACTCTAATGACTGATACAAGTAAAAAAAAAGTATATGTTAAGTTATAGGCAAATGTAGCAAAATATGACAGTCATGACGAGACAGCGTTGAGAATGTTAACGATGATAATGATGATGATGTCG
>NW_026417650.1:0-577 GCF_001194135.2 Octopus bimaculoides
TATATGTATATATACATATATTTGCAGACACACACTCACACACACTCACATATATTGTACTGCAATAGCTTAGGTTTCAAGGGCCTACAGCTATTTAACTCCTTGCCTAAACATCTGAGGTATCTCAATGGAGTGGTAGTAGATGTTTTCAAGAAACAGCTTGATCAATATCCCAGATGGACCAATATCAATGCAGGAAGTGCAAAAGAGGGCAGCAGTATCGAACACCCTCCTTCACCAAGTCTGAAACATATAAAAGAATAACAAAATAAAATTATATAATAATAATAATAATAATAATAATAATAATAATAATAATAATAATAATAATAATAATAAAAAGCTATAAAACAAATGAAATCCAAACTAAAACTAGAACAGCAACTGACCATGATAAATCGATGGCAAGAAAAGCCCCTACATGGTAAATACTGGGCTAAACTAAATGCGAAAGAAATAGACAGAGAAAAATCCCAGCAATGGCTGAGAAGCTCAGGACTCAAAGCAGAGATTGAAGGATTTTCAAATGCTGCACAAGACCAGAGCCTCCCCACCAGAAATTACCAAAAACACACAA
>NW_026417652.1:0-233 GCF_001194135.2 Octopus bimaculoides
CGAATCGATACCCAAAGCATGGGATTAAAATCTATATCTCTAATTATATATTTATTATGTAACTGTAATCTTGTTTGCATAGATAGATACATGCATACCTTCATACTTGCAGGTATGCATGTATGCATCCATCCATCCATCCATCCATACATACATACATTCATACATACATACATACCTACGTACATGCATACATGATTACATACATATATACACGCGTCTATGTGTATGTA
>NW_026417653.1:0-312 GCF_001194135.2 Octopus bimaculoides
CATTGCGCCTCCACACATACATACATACATACATACATACATACATACATTCAAATTGTGGGTAATAAGATATCAAATGACGTGGACGAATTCGTACCTAAATTCCAACTTAAAATGCAGAAATATAGAGACGTGGTAGCTATCTAAATGAAGATTTGTTATCGGCAATTTACTATGCGTATTGGTGTTTGTATAACAGAACAGATGCTGATAAGTAGACAATAGATACTATATACATGTATATTTATACCTGGAACATAATATTAAGTTTCCATGTGTCGGCTTGCATCTCTTCCTATATATATACATATA
>NW_026417654.1:0-421 GCF_001194135.2 Octopus bimaculoides
TTTTTTTTTTTTCTTTTTTTTTTCTTTTTTGCAACCTCTCATTTCTGAGGACCAAATACGGGAACTATAACGCATTTTTAAGATCCGATTCAGCATCCTGCCTCCCATCACTTCTTACTACTACTACTACTACTACTACTACTGCTACTGCTGCTGCTGTTTTTCCTTCACATTTTTCTTTTTACCCTTTTTCTAGTTATTTCCTATTCTGGTCTTCCACATATTATTATTATTATTATTATTATTATTATTATTATCATTATTGAGTGAGAGAGCAGTGCATGCCATCAAAGTGACACTGGAGTAAAATATACAAAGTCCAATATACCCATCTTGACTACCCGTCTGATAAGGGTACACCAGGGACATGTATCAAAACCATATGTGCGCGACATGGTGATCTCATATCAAGATAAACAGC
>NW_026417655.1:0-307 GCF_001194135.2 Octopus bimaculoides
GGATCAGTTAATTACGATTTTATTCAACATTTTTTTCTTTTCAGAGACACACACCTATTGCAGCGGTCCTTCAGTTTTCTAATCGGTGTAAAAGAATTCGAAAGGTTGGGCCTCCAATCAGGCCTTTTGCTATACCTTTAAAGCCAAGAAGCTTTCAGTAACCCCTTGTATATATATTCATTCTTTTATCCTTTTACTTGCTTCATACATACATTTATGGCTGTATATGTATATACATACATACATACATACATACATACTCCCTTGGCAAACAGGACACAGTCGTGTGTCGATAAGCCAGCTGGAG
>NW_026417656.1:0-181 GCF_001194135.2 Octopus bimaculoides
TAGTTGAGGGATTATTATAGTCACAAATCTTATATACTGATCAATGTGGTTAGCCATAAACTGGAACTTAACTGAGAGCCACCACGGTATCCACCTCGATAATATATCCCTCCAAACTCATACACACACATGCGCACATGCACACACTCATACACACACACACACACACACACACACACAC
>NW_026417656.1:191-341 GCF_001194135.2 Octopus bimaculoides
CACACACACACACACACACACACACACACAAGCCAATGATTCCAGAATAATTTAACCCTTTAATATTCAGATTATCCTGCCAAATTTAATGCTTATTTATTCACATTCTTTTAAATTAATCATGTATTATCTAATGGCTTTTAGATATCA
>NW_026417656.1:1808-2070 GCF_001194135.2 Octopus bimaculoides
CTGAAACAAGTAAAAGAGTAAAAGAGTAAAGAAAGTATATATATATATATGTAAACAAATATATACTCTTTTATTCTTTTACTTGTTTCAGTCATTTAATTGCAGCCATGCCTGCACCTCCACATAGCCCCATGTTTGTGCTTTCTCTTGTCATCTGCTGTTATGGCCTGAATGAGCTGCTGCTTGTAGGGTTTCATTAGCAAGCATTTTCTCAGGATGCACCAAACTGCTGTTGGAGGAATCTGGGTTTCCAGACTTGTTC
>NW_026417656.1:2098-2250 GCF_001194135.2 Octopus bimaculoides
GAATTTTCGGTGAACCCACTCAACTGTCTCTTGGTGGTCATCCAGATCTTTTGCCCTGCACGGACAGCCTTCCGCTTTGAATTTTTTGTGCCTTGTCCAAATCTGCATTACTGTTGGTTACTTTTTAGAGAACTCTCTCACAAATGCACACT
>NW_026417656.1:2421-2552 GCF_001194135.2 Octopus bimaculoides
ATACAAAGTCATTTGAACAAGAACTGGCAAAATTATTAGATTGTGAAATGATATCAAATTTTTTGAAACACCCTGTATATGTATATATTCTTTTATTCTTTTACTGGTTTCAGTCATTTGACTGCAGCCAT
>NW_026417656.1:2562-2809 GCF_001194135.2 Octopus bimaculoides
ATTCTTTTATTCTTTTACTGGTTTCAGTCATTTGACTGCAGCCATGCTGGGGCACCACCCTTTAGTTGAACAAATCGACCCCAGAACTTATTCTTTGTAAGCCTAATATTTATTCAATAGGTCTCTTTTGATGAACCATTAAGTTACAGGGGATGTAAACACACCAACATTGGTTATCAAGCGATGGTGGGGAGGACAGATACAGACATACAAGCATACATATATATATATATATATATATATATAT
>NW_026417656.1:2855-3012 GCF_001194135.2 Octopus bimaculoides
GCTTCTTTCAGTTTCCATCTACTAAATCCACTCTCAAGGCTTTGGTTGGTGCAAGGCTGTAATAGAAGACACTTGCCCAAGGTACCATGCAGTGGAACTGAACTTGGAACCATGTGGTTGGGAAGTAAGCTTCTTACCACACATCATCATCAGCATT
>NW_026417657.1:0-116 GCF_001194135.2 Octopus bimaculoides
GCGTGAACAACTTCGTATCCAAAGTTTTATTCAGATGCGTAACAAACGAATTCATACTGTGAGTACACAATCAAGTTATTTGGGATTGAAGTTAAAGGTTCTGAACATTTTGCCAT
>NW_026417657.1:307-470 GCF_001194135.2 Octopus bimaculoides
TGTCTTAAAGAAGAGGTAGATTCAATTGGAAATTGCTCTTAAGTAGGCGATATTGCTTCTAATGCTCTCTTGTGTGTGGTTTAGCAGTTAAGTCTTGTATGCTGGCAAAGGGGGAGCTAACCACAGTTTGCTTGGAATGTTCTAGAGCGTTTGACCTGAGAGA
>NW_026417658.1:0-337 GCF_001194135.2 Octopus bimaculoides
GTTGTCACTTAAAGCATGCGGAACCCATGCTCCATACTTCTGAACTTTTTTCACTGAGTGAAGATGCTTCTCTATAGCAGTGTGGGAGCATTCCATTTTCTCTGCCAGTTCCCTTGTTTGACGAGAATTTTCGTACAAAAGTTGGGTAATCGCTTTTCATCGAACTCAACTGGACGGCCAGAACGAGGTGCGTCTTTGAGGTCAAAATTTCCATTTTTGAACTCGACATACCAATAACGAGCGGTTCTTTCAGCTATGGACCCTCTCCATACACAGCACAAATGTTACAAGCAGCTTTTGCGGCTTTAAATCCTTGATTAAAAGCAAAAAGAAGGAA
>NW_026417659.1:0-244 GCF_001194135.2 Octopus bimaculoides
TAATAATTAATCAGCATGAATTAGATTGGCAATGGAAACAGAACAGGAATATCGATGCCAGTGTGCCAAAGAGATGAAATAGAAACTGAAACAAATGCTTCGAACAGTTCCACTTCATCAGAGAAAAGTTAATTTGCTTTACTTAACATACAAGAACCATATGAACAAACCCTTCTCTCCAAGAACTCAATTTCTCTTTCACTCTACAAGGCAAGGCTGTTTATAAAATTACAACTGTTTAATT
>NW_026417661.1:0-330 GCF_001194135.2 Octopus bimaculoides
CCATGCTGGAGCACTGCCTTTAGTCGAGCAAATCGAACCCAGGACTTATTATTTGTAAGCCTAGTTCTTATTCTATCCGTCTCCTTTTGCCGAACCGCGAAGTTACAGGGACGTAAACACACCAGCATCGGTTGTCAAGCGATGTTGGGGGGACAAACACAGACACACAAACATATACACGCACATACGAATATACATATATACATATATACGACGGCTTCTTTCAGTTCCGTCTACCAAATCCATTCACAAGGCTTTGGTCTGCCCGAGGCTATAATACAAGACACTTGCCCAAGGTGCCACACAGTGGGACTGAATCCGGAACCATGT
>NW_026417662.1:0-613 GCF_001194135.2 Octopus bimaculoides
AGAGGAGGAGAAGCAGAAAATGTAGATAAAATTGGTGAATAACAATTGATCTACATCACTTACATATTAATTAATTACAAAAAGACAGAATCTCACTTACAGCTCTTTCCGTTTGCGTGGTTCTCAGGCTTAACCACCATAATAATAATAATGATAGTTATCATTGTAAGTAATTAATTATACCAATTTCAATCACGGAACTTCATCAGAGCGGGAAAGTAAATAAGATAAAAAGTAAAAAGAAAAGGAAAAAGAAATATTATAATTATCCCAATTCTATTTCTAAATTCTAGTCGGGCGTAAGTTTCCCAATGGGTTAGCATGTAGCATGAAATGCTTATCACCGTTCTCAGTTTCTTATATTGACTATTATTATTATTGTGGTTGTTAAGCTTGGGAATAATGCTAACAGAAACAGCTGTAAGTTGAGAGTCTATCTTTTTGTAATTAATTAATAAATGATAATTTTATCTCCATTTTCTGCTATCCTTGGATATTTATAAACTTTAGTTTATTCTTGTCATTACCTATCATTTATGAGCATCAATATCAATGCTCATGATTAAATATAAGTAATACACCAGTGGATTCATTGGTCCCTTAGACAGTTGTT
>NW_026417663.1:0-233 GCF_001194135.2 Octopus bimaculoides
ATATATACATGCATGCATACATGTATACATAATACAAACATACGTACATACATACATACATACATACGTACACACATACATAATACATATACACATACATAATACATATACACATACATACATGTATTCATACATACATGTATTCATACATACATGGATACATGTATACATATATGCATGCATACATGCAAACATACATACATGAATACATACATACATACATACATACATAC
>NW_026417664.1:0-280 GCF_001194135.2 Octopus bimaculoides
CTTCCACTGTTAGGGAGTGACACTTCTTCACACAGCTCTCCTCACCCATACGTAGCACATGACCTTACCAGTGCAGTCATCTCTCTTGTACACCACATCTGTTACTTCTTATGTCTAACCTTTCTCTCTGGGTGCTTACACTCTGTTGTGTATGCACACTGACATTACACGTCCAGCGAATCATACTAGCTTCATTTCTTTCAGGCCTGTGTGTCCTCAACAGTCATAGCCTATGTTTCACTGCTGTGTAGCATGGCTGTTTGCACACATACATCATACA
>NW_026417665.1:0-246 GCF_001194135.2 Octopus bimaculoides
AATTGGCTTGCATTATTTCATTAATCACCTTAGACTTTCAGTTTTAATCAAATATCATGATATTAAAGTGGATCAATTCATTCGATCAAATCTATTTCTCAAAAAATTTGGAACGTTTTGACCAAATGAGAAATCCTAATGTAAAGTAAAGAGAAAAATTTCAATAATGGAATTCCTAAATCTCGTATAACTCAAGATGTTGAATAGTAAAATTGATGTTCTATTTAATAAGTTAGATATTTTCAT
>NW_026417666.1:0-831 GCF_001194135.2 Octopus bimaculoides
CTGCTGAGGACATGCGTAGGCTCGCAAGGAATGAAGCCAGTATGCTCCAAACGATGATGATGATGATGATGATGATGATATCACATGATATTCTTTAAAAAATTGTATTTTGGCCGCCATCTTGGAAAATCAAATTGCAAAATTAATGCTATTTTTTAATTCAGCGTATTAAAAAACTCATGCTTAGCTAAAATACTATATATTTACGTATATTATGTGGTTTTAAATTGATTAAATTAGTATTTACTCCTATTTTGGTGGGTTGCCAAAATCGAAATCGCAAAAAAAGTTTATATCGTTGTTTTGTGACCCTAACCACAACTTTTCATGGATTCTCTAAAAAGCTAGAAAAAATTAAAATAGCATCCCCCCACCTTTTCAGAATTCACTACAGAGTACTGAAATACACTAAATATTTCAGGCTTACCATCACACATTAAAATTGAAGTCTAATGCAGTAATCACTCACTTAGCCTTTCGGGGTCGATAAAAACCAGTTGAGCATGTGATTGGCTATCCCCTTGTCTTAAATTTGTTAGGCTTCTACCAAAAGCTGAAACTACTTTTGTTTAGTAGACGTATACTTTCAAATTTAATATTCAGTACATGACACAAATGTAGTGTGCATTATTTTTGTTAAGACTTGTTTCATATACGTGTGTGAATGGGTGGGTGTTTCAGACAAAATCAAATTTTTTTTTTCTCAAATTACTAACAAGGAAAGACCAGGTCGGTCAAACTAAAGCGTTTGACCTGGTGACAAAAAAAAAAAAAAAGTCTAATAGGTGTAAAACAACTTGCTGGCAATGAATATGAAGAAAAAAATGTGCG
>NW_026417666.1:1395-2324 GCF_001194135.2 Octopus bimaculoides
CTTCTACTATAGCCTTGGGCCGACCAATGCCTTGTGAGTGGATTTGGTAGACGGAAACTGAAAGAAGCCTGTCGTATATATATATATGTATGTGTGTTTGTGTCTGTGTTTGTCCCCCCACCATCGCTTGACAACCGATCTTGTGTGTTTACATCCCCGTAACTTAGCGGTTTGGCAAAAAGAGACCGATAGAATAAGTACTAGGCTTACGAAGAAGAAGTCCTGGGGTCGATTTGCTCGACTAAAGTCAGTGCTCCAGCATGGCCGCAGTCAAATGACTGAAACAAGTAAGAGAGTAAAAGAGTATATATATATATATACATATATGTAACATATATATATATACACATACACACACATATATATATATATATAAACACGCACACATATATATATATATATACATATATATATACATTATATATATATAAAATTGACTACATCCTCGCCAGGAAAAGGGAAAGTTGGCTGCTTAGAAATGCCAAAACATTCCCAGGCGAAGAATGTACCCCACAACATAGACTAGTAGTTAGTGACTTCATGATCAGGGCTAAGTGGCTGCCCAGAAGACGACCAGCTTGGAGGAGAAGGGTCTGGAAGCTCAAAGATCCTGTGAATAGACAGAGATTTAGAGACTTATTACTCAAAGCCTTCGACAAAATAGAGGGGGATGTAGCTTCACACAATGTAGAGGACAACTTGACGTTTCTACGAGACAACCTGCTGAGGGCCACCGACGAGATCTGTGGTTGGTGCAAGGTCCCTTCTCGACCGAAAATAATGTGGTGGTGGAACAATGTTGTTGACAGGGCTATTAGAAAAAAGAAACAGGCTTGGAAAGACTGGAAAAATGGTGGTAGCAGGGAATTGTATCGGACGGCCAGAAGGGAAGCTAGGCGACAGGTTTATTTAGCCAGAGGGGAAGAAGA
>NW_026417667.1:0-363 GCF_001194135.2 Octopus bimaculoides
TGGCATTATTCTGTAGTAATGCCCTTATATATATATATATATATATAAACGAATATGTATAGAGATAGATAGATAGAGATTTATATATTGGGTTTGATCTTTCCCTCATCCCTGTCCCTTCCCCCAACTTTTGGTACCTTTCCTGTATCTCTCTTTGTTTTTGTGTTCACCCACATGGTTGTTGCCATTATTGTTACCACTGTTGCTGTTGGTCACTCACGTTGTTATCATTGCGGCTGTCTGAAAAATTACTCTATGTGTTTCTGTGTGTGTATATGGGTTCGCTTCCAATGTTGTTTGTATCCCTGCCCTTTATACAGTTGTTTTATCTACCTCTCTCTCTCTTTTATAGGCATACTCTCT
>NW_026417668.1:0-278 GCF_001194135.2 Octopus bimaculoides
GTAAATAATGTACATAATTCCTCATCTCTTAAATATAGAACTGTACTTCAGTGAAGAGGTTCTTTATCTCAAAGGTCGAGAACTGATATTGGTGTAGGATTAAAGAACTGGAAGAAAGGTGACTTCAGACAGTACAACATGAAAGGCTCTACTTTGAATGCCAGGCTGCTTTTGTTGTAACATGACAAACAAAGCAAATAAGACACCAAAGTATTGCAAAACTTTTGACTCAACAAATTGTTTCCAAGAGTTATGTATATTTATATATATATATATAT
>NW_026417669.1:0-476 GCF_001194135.2 Octopus bimaculoides
TGGAAAGCGGACGTTAAAAGATGATGATGATGATGATGATGATAAACTATTCTGAAGGAGATGATGGCAGTCAAAATATTACAAAATATAAAAATAAAACAAGGTCAAAGGTTCACATACCTGAGAGGGATATCAGTTATTGAGAATGTGGCATTGATAAATGGGATAATTACAACTTTCTTCAAATCAGGTAGACCTAAAATAAATATAAATATATATAATAATTATGATTATAATATTAGGGATAAAAATCCAAATTTACAGGTAAGAACTCAATTTAATTTAATTTATCAAAATTACACAATATATAATATATAAATATATAATTTAGAGAAAAGAACCAAATTTCATGACCTTATCCATGAAAATCCACAGTCACATATAGAAAAATTTAATAAGTAAATACACAAAAAAGATATATAATAAAAATACAAAGTAATAAATATTAAAATAATTTTATTATTCTAATATTTATT
>NW_026417670.1:0-140 GCF_001194135.2 Octopus bimaculoides
TATATATGTATATAAATGTATGTATGTATATATATAAATATATGTATATAAATGTATGTATGTATATATATAAATATATGGATATATATATGTATATAAATGTATGTATGTATATATATATAATTATATGTATATATGTA
>NW_026417670.1:150-257 GCF_001194135.2 Octopus bimaculoides
GTATATAAATGTATGTATGTATATATATATAATTATATGTATATATGTATATCTATGTATGTATATATATGTATGTATATATGTATATCTATGTATGTATATATATA
>NW_026417671.1:0-252 GCF_001194135.2 Octopus bimaculoides
AATACAAATCAGAAGAAATCGCAAAGGAAAAACATGAGGCATAAGTATAGTTTAGTGTCCCATACCAGACTGATTACTTGTTGGTTTCTGGATAATAGGTTCCTTAAATTCAACTTTGCAGATATAGGTTTTGAATTGACCAAATTATGTTGATTTTCATTAACGTTCAAACACAATGTTTTGGAGGAGATTTCTCACTATCCTTTGTCAACTCGGTTCCACTTCTTCAAAATGTGAGGTTAAATTCAGTTC
>NW_026417671.1:3950-4083 GCF_001194135.2 Octopus bimaculoides
TTAATAAGTGGTAGAAGAGTTTCAGAAGAACGGTCAGGTACAAAGAATAAAGACCTATTTTGATCCCCTCTATCCCATCCTCCGTTGTATTTGCACATCATAGATTCATCTATTTCTACGATGTGCCCAAGTC
>NW_026417671.1:4234-4477 GCF_001194135.2 Octopus bimaculoides
AAAAAATTATTTACTTTGTGTAAAAAAATTATTTACTTTGTTTAGAAAAATCCCTCATACAGAACAAAGAAAGATGCACTACCACTTCAAGCAATGCAAACGCTTTAACATTAAGTCTTCCTGCTTCACGTACTTGCCCCATCCTTGCTTTGAATCTGGAACTGCAGTCCACCTGAAATATTCCCGTGCTAGACCTTACGATTCAAATTCCAGAGCTCTAGCCAATGCCTCTTGCATAGTATT
>NW_026417672.1:0-907 GCF_001194135.2 Octopus bimaculoides
GACCACGAGTCCGCTGCCCTAACCACTGGGCCATTGCGCCTCCACACATAGTGTCATAGTGAGGATCTAATCAAAGACTTAGCTCCAATATTTTAAGTAAAAAAATGTCCTTGTTCCGTACTTTACCAGACGTAATAAGTTGTCCTCAACTTTTCCAAGTGTAATAACTTGTCCTGTAATTTTCCAGGTTTATAATCTTTAGAATACTATTTCTCTTGCTCGCATTTTCCCCATGTAATCCATATTTGTTCCAGGCTATGCTATTATTAAAGTTGAACTCGGTGGAATTTGAACTCAGAGCACGAAGACAGACAAAAATTCCGCTAAGCGTTTCGCCTGGCGTGCTAACGTTTCCGCCACTTCGCCGCCTTGAATAATAATAAAAATTATCATTATTATTATTATCCTTATTATTATTAATAATAATAATTCTTTCGACTTTAGGCACAAGGCCTGAAATTTTTTGGGAAGGGATTAAGTCGTTTACATCGACCCTGGTGTTCAACTGGTACTTAATTTAACAACCCCGAAAGGATGAAAACAGATAAAGTCGACCTGGGCGGAAATTGAACTCAGAACGCAAGGACGGACGAAATGCCGCTAAACGCTTTGTCCGGCGTGCTAACGCTACTGCCAACTCGCTACCTTGTGCTCCAGTATTAATAGTGCCACTACAACATTAACACAGCACTACACTGATACTTTAGGCTATACACTAATACTATCACACACACACACATGCACACAGGCATACCTACACACACACACACACACACACACGCGTATATATAAACGCTAATAGCGCCACCACGGCCGCTCCACAACACGGCACACCGCTACCACTACCACCACTACCATCATCATCACCATCATCATCGTCATCATCATCATCATCATCGTCATCATC
>NW_026417672.1:3451-4279 GCF_001194135.2 Octopus bimaculoides
TAGAGTTGTTTGCTTAGAAGAAGCTCTTTTTGGATCTCTATAGATTTTTCGGTAACACACAGGAGCATTTGTTATGATAATAGAAACTTTTGCACTTCGTTCAAAATTTGGATCTTGAAAAATAAAACTCGTAAACCCGGGGTCTCGTGGAAAGGGCCCTCGTAAAGTGAGACATTACTATACAGTAATCTCTCGACTATCGCGGCTGTTACGTTCCAAAAATCCCCCGTGATAGGTGAAAATCCGTGGAGTAGAAACAGTACTGCACTGTATATTTTTTTAATTATTTTTATAATTTGTATATATTTATTTTATTATAAATGCAAAACATTACCGCGGAGGAACCGACGTAAGCTTAAATAATAAACCGCGATAAGTGAACCGCAATATGGTGAGGAAATACTGTATTTCTTATTCACCCAGGTCTGACGATTGCTACATAATTCGCAAGCACTGGCCTGGATCTACTCCTTACATGAAACTATTGGTAGGCTTCTTATGATTAATTGTGTTACATGCTTTATAAACGACTTTTCATCTTCATAAACTGAGTTCTCTCAAAGCATGGTGACTTTCAGAGCTCAATAGTATATGTATACAAGTGTGTGTGTCTGTCTGTACATATGTAGATATACACACATACAACTATATGTATATTTATGTGTGTGAGTGTATATATGTATATATGAATGTGTCTGTATATATTTATATATATATGAAGGCCTGTGTATATGCATACATACACATCTATACTACACACATACACAATGACAAAAACATATATATCATAGGCGCAGGAGTGGCTGTGTGGTAAGTAGCTTGCTTACC
>NW_026417673.1:0-290 GCF_001194135.2 Octopus bimaculoides
CACACATGGGTGTGTGGTTAGGGCAGCGGACACGCGGTCGTGGGGGTTGCGGTTTCGATTCGATCATTGTGAGTGTTTATTAAGTGAAAACATAAAGCTGCACGAAGCTCCGGCAGTGGGGGAGGGGAAACCCTGCTGTACTCTTTCACCACAACTTTCTCTCACTCTTTCTTCCTGTTTCTATTGTACCTGTATTTCGATGGACCAGCCTTGTCACACAATGTGTCAAACTGAATCTCCCCGGGAAATACATTAAGGGTACACGTGTCTGTGGAGTGCTCAGCCACTTG
>NW_026417674.1:0-149 GCF_001194135.2 Octopus bimaculoides
CAGACCAAGGAAGACATGGGATGAAGTATCAAAGGTCAATCTTAAGACACCGAGCCTTACAAAGATGACAAAGGACCTAGATATCTGGTGCTTTGCAGCACTCAAGAAGACTCACTCACCACAGCAGAACTGATATCCTAAAACCATCT
>NW_026417674.1:159-397 GCF_001194135.2 Octopus bimaculoides
CTCAAGAAGACTCACTCACCACAGCAGAACTGATATCCTAAAACCATCTTGGCAATGTTTGTCTGTGAGGGGCCCTTTCCCCTCACCCTCTCCAACATCTCAGCCTTATCAACCTACAGAACAGTCAATGGAGCCTGGTACAGCTCCTGGCCATGCCAGCTCCAGTCAAACCATCTCATCCATACCGACATGGAAAATTGATGTTAAACGATGACAACAATGATGGTGATGATGATGA
>NW_026417674.1:4403-4611 GCF_001194135.2 Octopus bimaculoides
AAAAGTTTACTAATTTCAAGGGATTTCACTCAAATATGACATTGATGTTACTTAGTTTGATTTGAAATAAAGAACTTGATTAGCTAAATAATCCTAACTTAATCCCAGGCAAAGCACATATATTCATCGTCAGGGAACCAACAGACAAAAGCAAGACATGCTAAATGTTAAGGTTACATATGAGTTATAACACTATATAGCTAAGTGA
>NW_026417674.1:4645-4813 GCF_001194135.2 Octopus bimaculoides
TATTAAGGGAGAGAGGCTGTGAACGCTATACTAAAAGTTTAAATTAAAAGATTAAATAAGGGGAAGGCATAATGGACCACAGTAAAATACAGAAATCACTGAGAAAGTGGCACATGCCTATAATCATTCACATAAGGGAGGAGGCCTAACTGGCTCTAAACACCTTAA
>NW_026417674.1:4837-4987 GCF_001194135.2 Octopus bimaculoides
CAACTACACTAACACTGTAACTAGATCTGATGATAATATCTGGCTCATCCTCCTGTTCGGGAAACAAGTTAAATCCAATTTGGTCTGGCAGTCCCAAGACGCAGTGAATAGGAACTTTCCTAGGGGTTCTCACTATTACCCAATAATCAA
>NW_026417674.1:5089-5293 GCF_001194135.2 Octopus bimaculoides
GCCATCCTAATTATGATGATAATAATAGTAATGTTTATAACAATAATAATTTCTCCAGTAATTTAACACACTCATATGATGGCAATAGTAATTTAGGTAAAAAAATATAGGTAATATGCACAATATTAGTAAATATAGCAATCTCTGTAACAACAAGATTAGTATCTCGGAATCTAATTCTAATAGAATTAAGTTTTTAAGTGC
>NW_026417674.1:5303-5429 GCF_001194135.2 Octopus bimaculoides
TTTTTAAGTGCGAATGCCAAGACCAAGAATGTGGTTTATCAATGTAAGGTGATGACTAACACAGACGTCTCGTTTCATGTAGGTAGCTCATCGACGCAGGTCTCCAAGAGAATATCCAATCATTAT
>NW_026417675.1:0-333 GCF_001194135.2 Octopus bimaculoides
TGGCAATTTGATTGGGAAATCCCATAAGGAATCAGTTTATTGGTTATTTCAACTCATTGTTTGTGTTTTTTTAAAGTTGCATTAGAGATCTGCACAGGAAAAAGTTGATCTGAAGGTTTGCATTGGGGATGTGAATTGGAATAACTTAGGAAAACTTACCAACAGCCTTAACCAAAAAATAAGGGGCCTGTCCCTTCTAGGTTAACTCTAACCCTAAACCCTAACACCAACCCTAATCCAAACCCTAACCTTAACCCTAATCCTAACCCTAACCCTAAAACCTTAACACCCTAGTGGAAATCGTGCGGGTGTTAATCTGAAAAATTACCAAAC
>NW_026417676.1:0-666 GCF_001194135.2 Octopus bimaculoides
TGATGATGATGATGATGATGATGATGATGATGATGATATATATAAACATGTATGTATGTATTTGTATATACCTGTGAAATCGTAGTTGTGGTCATTACTGGTGTCATGTAAATGGTACCCATGCTGGTGGCACATAAAAAGCACCCATTACACTCTTGGAGTGGTTGGCATTAGGAAGGGCATCCAGCCCTTCTTAAATGCAGCTTTCTAACTTACCAGTTCCAGTCAAGCCATGTAATCCATGCCAGCATCGAAAACAGATGTTAATTGATGATAATAATGATATCTATATATTATATATGTAAGGGACGACCGTGCGAACTCATAAAAGGAGAAATGGTGACGAATGGAAAAACAGAAGACTCCTTTTATTTAAACGCGTCGCACGGTCGAACATACAAATATATATCAAAGATGATATACTAATATGTTATGCGACGATAACATAGATGACCAGCAATGAAAGACCACAACCGTATTAGATGAATAACAGAGATATTTATTATAGCGTTAAAGATGTATGCCTGTGTGAGAGTGTGAATGCGACATATAAGAACATAATCAAAGACAGGCCGTCATACAAAGAAAAGTGTGTATGTGAGTGATTACAGCAGAGGGAAAGAGAGTCAATATATAACACGTGAACAATTATACCAGTTCTTGGGT
>NW_026417677.1:0-652 GCF_001194135.2 Octopus bimaculoides
CCTCCTTCCTTTAAACGGGAAGGAAGAGCTGTATTTATCGTAATTGTGGCGATGGCGAAAGAATGCATCTGGTGGACGCGTCTAAAAGGATTAGATACAAATACTTTCCTCTCTGGTCAATCTCTCATCAACATTTTCAAGTATCACCTGAAAAGGAAGGTGAGAGTAGAGAGGCAAGTGTTGTCTAGCAAATGTTTCGAAGAAAGATGGATACATGTAGCAAGATTGGCACGTATAAATGACGAAGCCACCTTGACCATGATTCTATAAAACGCTTTAAAATTTTGTAAACAGAGATTTACTTACGTTTCTTGCATAAATAAAAGGAATTTTATTTAACGAAATGTGACACTAAGGACCGAGGTTACCGTGGTCTTTTCGTAGGTTTTTCTTTCCACGGATAACCTCCCCATTTATTGGGAATTTTCTGTATTATTTCGTATTTTGTGTAAATACCCCAAACGTTTTGCGATGTATTTTTTTTCATCGTTGTCCCCACTTTTGTTTTTTTTTTCTGCTTTGTTTTCGCCCCCCTCGAAAAGAAAAACTCTACATTTGTATTTTGAGCCCTCTATGTTGAGCCCTGTCTGGCTAATAAAGAAACATATCTATCTATCTATCTAACTATCTATCTATCTATCTATCTATCTAT
>NW_026417678.1:0-491 GCF_001194135.2 Octopus bimaculoides
ATTTAAATGGCAAATATACTTCACTTTATATATATATACATATATATATAGATATATATATATTACTAATTTAGAGAAGAACCACTAAAATGCAACTCAAACAATGAAGGAGATCAGACACCATCAAGAAAAGCGTACTCTTCAAAATACTAATTTAAAAAACTAAAAAATCCAAAAGAAAATTTATAATCCATAAAATCTATAAAATATTAGATTAAAAATTTTAATTCAGTTTAGTAAATTTATAAAAACGAAAGTGAATGATAGACTACGTGCATTTCATGGCTACATGAAAGTGGAAAAGACCTGGGCAATCTACAATAAATCAATCAAGATAAGCTCCGCCCAGAATGAGGACACTCTTCTGGTCTTGTAAATTCAAAAAACGTATCCTAATATTTAAATATGCAATAAAATAAAAAACGAAAAAGTAGAAATATCTGGCGCAGGTGTGGCTGTGTGGTAAGTAGCTTGCTTACCAACCACATGGT
>NW_026417679.1:0-152 GCF_001194135.2 Octopus bimaculoides
TGTGGCATCTTAAAGCGAGAACCGTTTCGTGTTATTGCTTGTGCCCTTGGCATGATAAGAAAGGGATGTCGGGATCATCTAGAAAAATATTCTGGGAGAACCATATTTCAAAGAAATTCAAAAGATTGTACTGACAAGTTCTGTCCCCAAAT
>NW_026417679.1:162-273 GCF_001194135.2 Octopus bimaculoides
TATTTCAAAGAAATTCAAAAGATTGTACTGACAAGTTCTGTCCCCAAATCCTATCATTGGTAATGTCTGTGTTGTATTACATGAAGATATTTCACTACTGCCCCTGCCACT
>NW_026417679.1:283-448 GCF_001194135.2 Octopus bimaculoides
ATGTCTGTGTTGTATTACATGAAGATATTTCACTACTGCCCCTGCCACTTGCCTCCTCAAGCTTCAATCATGCAGTAACATCTCTTATCGTTCACCCGCCCTAAGACGCTGAGTGTGTCTCGGAAAGTGATTGTAACAAACATGCAGATTAAAAGTAAATAATAA
>NW_026417679.1:519-632 GCF_001194135.2 Octopus bimaculoides
TTAATGAAGAATGGACACAAGATATACAATAAAACAAAGAAGGAAAATACAGTATACATCAGCAGTTATGTGTATCTATTTAGAAAGAGAGAGAGGGGACAGAGGGAGAGAGA
>NW_026417679.1:752-1243 GCF_001194135.2 Octopus bimaculoides
GATTTATGAAGGTTTCTGCAGAATTGCAGACACTTCCTCGAGAAAACTTTAATGACGAGTTATTGATATAATTAAGACTGAATTAGTAGACACTTTCCTACACTTCCACGAATAACATCATGCTTGCGAAATGTAATTCTTAACCACAAAATCATGCATAAACTTATAAAATTGAAAAAAATTGATGATCATATGCTGAGTAGAAAACAAATAAAAATGATCGTTCGAGCGCGTGTGTTTTTATGACGAAAAGGTAGCTGAAAATGCTGAATATTAATTGCAGATTCCAGATTACCACGGACAAAGGCCATAAAACCGTTATATTCGAATTAAATATAATTGTCTGCCCGAAATGTGTGAATGGAACTTGCAATGCAGAGAAAGAGTTCAGCAATCCTTTAAGACGTTCGCAATATCTGCCTTGTACTTGCAACGATGGATGGGCAGGTAAGCAAATATCAGTTGTTTATGTGCAAGCAACACACACACAC
>NW_026417679.1:1548-1713 GCF_001194135.2 Octopus bimaculoides
GTGTGTGTGTGTGTCTGTGTGTACATAAGTACAAATAAAGGTTACAAACCACGTTCAGCAAAATCGTTTGAAAGTAGTGGTTAGTTAAGTATACAAAGCATGTTGAACATTACAGTTAATACTCAACTGCAAGTTAACTATATAAACCGTGGTTTATATATATTT
>NW_026417679.1:1723-2447 GCF_001194135.2 Octopus bimaculoides
ATACTCAACTGCAAGTTAACTATATAAACCGTGGTTTATATATATTTATTATAAGATTAGAAAATAGAGAGGTAATTAATAAATCATTATTTATTAATTAAAAATTTACAAACATCCTCTACTGCTGTTTCAATTTAAGCCCTTCAGAAAATTAATTAATAAAATTTAAAAACTAAATATTATTTCGAAGTCGAATAATTTTTTTTTAAATTTAAAAATTTTAATTTGAATTTCATTAATTGATATTCTTAACGCCTTTATTTGAAATAGCTGTAAGGGATGTTTGTCAATTTTTTAAATTTATAAATAATAATTTATTAATTACCTCTCTATTTTCTATACACTTTTACCTCTCTCTTTTATCATATATATCTAAAATCTTAGGGAATAATAACTATTCTCGATTATCAGGACATTTAGTATTTTACACTTTATTAATGCAATATAAGCATTAAAAAAACCTACAATAAAATACAATAAATTTATTTGAAATAATATTTGAAAAAATCTATAAAACTTAACTGCTATTAGTCATTGGGGAAAGAAGATATTTTTAATCAACGCTACACAGGAATGTGAAGGAGTAAACATTATGTCGACAAGTATTCTTCCTTTGTTAATTTTGTACTAGATTTTTTTACTATTTTTATTCATAAATTTATAACGTATATAGTGTTTTTACTAAATAATCTTTTAAAATACTATTAACTTACGTTCGACATAA
>NW_026417679.1:2457-3139 GCF_001194135.2 Octopus bimaculoides
TTTTTACTAAATAATCTTTTAAAATACTATTAACTTACGTTCGACATAAAATCATGGTAATTTATACTTGTATAGATAGGATTAAATCATACACTAAATTATTAGTTCACTTAATGCTTATATAGATAGGTTGTAGGATTTGATGTTTATAATATAGTCGTTGAGGCTTTCATTAGGTTTAGCATTTTCTATATATATATCGGTATTGTAATTTTAGGTGTTTAATTTTTAATTTTTAAAAAAATTTGCTTCATTGTTTTAATTATTTTTTAAAATATTTGTAATTTATATATTTTAATTATATTTTTATTTTATCATATTTGTATTTATATTCTTATCTTTCTATTCAATATGACATATAACATGTATTTTTAAACTTTGATCCGTTAATAATAATAGCAATAAGATAAATAGCCTGAGGACGACTGGTGGATTTATGTATTAAGTATAGCCTTTCTAAACGCCCCACCAGCCCCGAAACACATTTAGCGTTGATTAAAAATATCTTCTTTCCCCCAAAGGCTACTAACGGGTAACTGAAACATAAAAACGCCAGTCAACAAAAGATAGAGAACTTTACAAGTTAGAATATACATAACACGATGGTTGGTGGCGTATCTATTTACTTCTGTCACGTATGTATGTATGCATGTATATATATATATATATATATATATATATA
>NW_026417679.1:3210-3362 GCF_001194135.2 Octopus bimaculoides
ATATATATATATATATATATATATATATATATATATATATATTAAGAACAGTTGTTTGCAAGTTGTTTACCTTAGTGGAAATTATTGTCTTCAACTAAACTTGACTAAGTGTGTGAATAACGTCCACATTGCTAGAAATACAAGCTAACATG
>NW_026417679.1:3816-3991 GCF_001194135.2 Octopus bimaculoides
TTATGTATGTATGTATGTGTGTATCACGTGTGCATATATGTGTGTGTATGGATGTATACATTAGCATATATTTTGTTTAATTTAAACGATAATCAGACACATTCACATATGCTCCGATAGACATGATCTCTATCTCTCTCTCTTTCTCTCTCTCTCTCTATCTCTCTCTCTCTCT
>NW_026417679.1:4044-4400 GCF_001194135.2 Octopus bimaculoides
CTCTGTTTCTCATACACACTCGCACATACGAACCCATACACACGAAACACAAGTTACCACATCCGTTAATATCAATGCATGTGTGGACATCTATGTGCTAGTGCTAGTTGATCTACTGAATGCAGTTTTAAAGTAGCTCATCTAATATACACAATATATTTTCGAACCAGGTGATGATTGCTCAATCGACAATCGATGCGCCCCATTTCTATGCACCAACGAAAGTACTCTCGCGAAATGCATTTGTAAATGCCCAGTCGGTTATGAGTATAAGGATGACAAGTGTGTAGGTAAGCGACTTTTTAAATTCTGTTCAATCATTCTGACCTCAATCTGTCTGTATCCCCTCACATCTC
>NW_026417679.1:4410-4589 GCF_001194135.2 Octopus bimaculoides
TTCTGTTCAATCATTCTGACCTCAATCTGTCTGTATCCCCTCACATCTCCCGGTCTTTCTATCTTTCTTTATTTATTTCGCACTCTCTCATTCTCTCTTCCTCTCTCACTGTATAATATACTATAAAGGAGCCACTGCCTCCTTTATATGGTTGTATATTATATACAACAAACCATGTA
>NW_026417679.1:5671-5925 GCF_001194135.2 Octopus bimaculoides
GCCACTGCCTCCTTTATATGGTTGTATATTATATACAACAAACCATGTAATTTTGAATTTAATAATGTTATGAAAGAGAAAATGTACAAATTTAGTTAGATATGTACTATTAGCCCTTTCTTTATGCCTAAATGCAAATTTGTGATTATTATAGTAAAGTCGAAGTGAAGAAGAGGGCATACAAATATAAGCATGTGCTTTACCAAGAGCACTTATACATAAATGTTTTCCTAATGCACTGGTTATTAATGGGA
>NW_026417679.1:5968-6335 GCF_001194135.2 Octopus bimaculoides
ATTAGTAGGTATAATAACTCCAGAACCACTATTACTAATAGTACTATTAGAGGAATCAGGTACATCAATATGTTGACTATTTGCAGTAGATGTTGCATTGCGGTTATTTAGGTGGCTGAAAGTTGCAGTATCATTAAACGGATGTCTGTTGTTGTGGTATTATAATTTGCAGTTTCATTTAATACTGCTAAATTTTACTATACATTCAGTAATATTAAACATGGTAGAATATGCAGGTTTAACTTTGTAAGAAATTGCATTTGAAAATTTCATGATACGAGCTACATTTAGGAAGGTATTTATCAAAAACTTGAAAAGGGTTTTGTGTTACATTAGATGCAACGTTCACACTAAAGTTGGGGGGGGG
>NW_026417679.1:6345-6518 GCF_001194135.2 Octopus bimaculoides
GGGGGGGGGCGTGAACCACAAAATATTCTTTAGTAGCTATTTTAATATTTAAGTTCATTCGGATTAGATGTAATATGGCCTAAAGTAATTTGGTTATTATGGTAATTAACTGCAATCATATTACCAGATTTAAATATTTGTATGTACACATACAAACATACATACATATTGTA
>NW_026417679.1:7368-7679 GCF_001194135.2 Octopus bimaculoides
AGTAGTAGTAGAGCTGATAGCTTTCGTTCGTTTTATGACATATTAGCACTGGAGACGGCTGTCCCACAAATGAAAGTAGCCAGAATAACAATGAGAAATTTCAGGCACATATTTCCTTTCTCTGGAAGGGATAGACCACGTTGGAGTACGAATACAGGGGATTTTGAGAGCATGCTCCACTGGATATAGGAACGTTAGGTTACATGACGATGGCGTGCAGGTGGACTGAGATATTAGTAAGGATTTATATATAGAATGCCATACCGTAATTATGATAAGAATGGAGTGTGACAGCAGTAAAATAAAAGGAC
>NW_026417679.1:7710-8310 GCF_001194135.2 Octopus bimaculoides
GAGAGAGAGAGACCTAGGAAGTTAATGGAGCGAAATGGTAGAACCTGATACCAAAAGTCTGAGACTCATGAAGTCTAATTTGAGCAAGATTTTATTACTACATCTAGCAAGTCATACAACTAAAACGAGGCTCATGTGACGTTAATCCTGCCGGAAGTTTGTCTCACAAAACATATCCAAGAGCTACGTTATGCTGTTAAGTTTTTAGATGATAAAGTAACTTAGTTTCAGCGTTAATGTCTTAATGCTCGTAGTTCCTGTAACAAATCAAACGACTTTCATACAATGAAAACAGCATTACCCAGTTTTGGTTTCCTTCAGGTACAAAAGTTCTCATGTCTAACAAACTATGATATTAGTTTATTCTTTCACTAAATCATGCCTACCCTAAGAATATTTAATCAATTTATTATTTTATATGAAACAATAACGAAACAATATTATTTTCGCTGCAGATATAGACGAGTGTGAAAAGCAAAATGCCTGCGAGCACGGTTGCAAGAATACCAACGGATCATATAACTGTACTTGTTTCTCTGGTTATACACTGAATGCAAATGGCAAGACATGTGACAAAAGTAAGGCACGAATTTTTACACA
>NW_026417679.1:8441-8960 GCF_001194135.2 Octopus bimaculoides
GTGTGTGTGTGTGTGTGCTTGTGTGTGTATGTGTGTGTGTGTTTGTGAGTGTCTATTTCCAAAATATTTACGAACAAGCCACCGTTATTATTTGTTTATTTATTCATTTATATATTATTGGTGCATTCATGGCTGTATGGTAAGAAGCTAGCTTCCCAACCATATGGTGCTGGGTTCAGTTCCATTGCGTGGCACCTAGGGCAAATCACTTCTACCATAACCTTGGGCCGACCAAAGCCTTGAGAGTAAATTTGGTAGACGGAAACTGAAAAAGCGTGCCGAATATATATATGCATATATTGATACCTATACGTACATACTTCCATCCATACGTATATATATATATTCTTTGTAAGCCTAGTGCTCATTCTATCGGTCGCTTTTGCCGAACTGATACGTTACGGGGATGTAAACACACCAAGATTGGTTGTAAAGCGATGGTGGAGAGACAGACACATACATAGACAAAACACAAATATCTCTCTTTAGCTATCTATGAACATATATGTATATATATAT
>NW_026417679.1:8970-9976 GCF_001194135.2 Octopus bimaculoides
TATATATATATATATCAAGATCTGCATATGCATATGTATTATGTCACATATATTCTTTCTTTCTGTACATAAACACGCGCACACACATGTACCATACTTCATCTTATGATACTGATTGTCGCATTTCAAATTAAATTTGTTGTTTTCTTATTATTGTAATCGGGCATATATATAAATAGATCAGGGTTGCCTATATTATCAAAGGCACTAAAAGCACGACGAACAACAACCATAATTCGAGCTAACGTAACGGATTTTTATAACATAATAAAACACTTCAATTATAAGTCTTAGTTTTCCTCAGTCCTAATAAACATTGTATTCAGTGTCACGAAATTAAATTGTTGATTATAAATTGAATCTTATTGCAATTTTCTTTTCAGCGGGGACATTAAACTGTTCTAGCTGCTCTGTTTACCATGGCTGTACAATTAATGCGTCAAGCAGAGAAACGTGTTTTTGTAAATTGGGTTACGATATGAATTCTACAGGATGCTTCGGTAAGATATATCACTAATATATTTTATAAGTAAAATATTTACTAGGCAAGTAAGAAACGAAGAATACCTCTCCTGATCAAAAATAGAAGCCAGGTTTCCTTCCGTTTCGACTACGATGCATCAAATGCTACATCTTGCAGAATGCAAAGCTTGGTACACTACGCCCCGAAATATGATGGACTATTCATGGTTTGAGCGTCTTCAGATATATGTGTACTCAATGAAGGTTAAAGATCATCGACAACAGGAGATGGCAGTGTGCAGAAATAATGTTGTGTCGTCTGATCTTCGGTTGTAGCGTTAATGTGTCATCCGATTTAATACTACCTGGTTCATGGGTTCCTTAACTCCACTCTGTTGTAACATCATAGGTACAGGTCTCCAGAAGCCTTCAAAGATGATGATGGATTCTGACCTTTCTCCTTCGATTAAAAAGTATCTGAAATAAATTTAATCTTTGTTTTAAATGCAGATACTGACGAATGTTTAAAATCCTCGGAAATATG
>NW_026417679.1:9986-10174 GCF_001194135.2 Octopus bimaculoides
TTGTTTTAAATGCAGATACTGACGAATGTTTAAAATCCTCGGAAATATGTGGAAATGCTACCTGTGTTAACATCGACTCTAGCTACAAATGTGTGTGTGATGAGGGATACTTTTATAATATAAATACAAATAGCTGTACCGGTAAGTATTTTTTATGTCTTTTTGTTTCTTTGTTTTGTTTTTCAACT
>NW_026417679.1:10184-11123 GCF_001194135.2 Octopus bimaculoides
CGGTAAGTATTTTTTATGTCTTTTTGTTTCTTTGTTTTGTTTTTCAACTACATAAGGTAGATTCCAGTGATCCACAACTCAGCAATAGAACCCCAACATTGAAAATATCTTCCAAAGTACTTAATTGTTGTTTTCCATATGAAACATATCACTAAGTCATTAACCCGAGAGATTTGTGTTTCTCGCGACAAGCTACCACAGGAGAAACTTTCTTCTCAACATAATGTCCTATTTCTTCATACCAAAGAAACAAACATCACACCGATAAATCGAAATCGTCATCTGCATGATACTAATTTTCCTCCATTTGGGAACAATAGCATGACACAATGTCAGTTTTCGATGTACCTGCAGTTGGATCGAAAAGTAACCCTTTATAGATTATGACAAGAGAGCATGAGAAACAGAAATCCGTCTAAACATTTTAGACCTAAATTTAGGTTTGCATTATTTATTTACTAACGTTTTGAACTTTATTTTACTCGCCAAAATCAATCATAACACAAACGATGTCAGTAATATTATGAGTGAATCCAGTAAGGCATGAAAGGATTTAATGAGAATTATTTTAATTACTCTTTACCACTACCTCAAAGCGATTTTATAGATTCATTTGCCGCATAAAATTGATTAGACTGCGTCGAACGCCTCTAAAAGATTTGTATCAAAATTGATACGTTATCAAGTTTCTATTCTTTCCCTACAGAATGTCCGAAGAACAAATATGGAAAAAATTGCAACGAAACATGCGACTTTAGATGTGCTTCTTGTGATAAAATAACAGGCTGTGTTTGTGAACGCGGTAAAAAAGGAAACAACTGTTCAGAAGATATCAATGAATGTAATTCAACCCACGAATGTGATCGTCTAACAACTACTTGCGAAAATGTAGTTGGATCATATTATTGCAAATGTAAGGCTGGTTATAAAAAGATTCTT
>NW_026417679.1:11133-11358 GCF_001194135.2 Octopus bimaculoides
AGTTGGATCATATTATTGCAAATGTAAGGCTGGTTATAAAAAGATTCTTGATATCAAATGTGAAGGTACGTAGATCCAATGAAGTTTTCATAGTCATTCGTAATTTACTGCTTTATAGACTTCATATTTCGATGCATATTTTAGTAAGCACTGTCCCGTGAATACATACATACATACACAGGTACATACATAATACAGGCATATATATATATATATATATATATA
>NW_026417679.1:11883-11991 GCF_001194135.2 Octopus bimaculoides
ATAAATTGATTTTAATTGAGTTTTTACCTGTAATTTTAGATTTTGTCCCTCATATTATTATATATATATATATTCTTTTGGATTTGGTTTGCAAGATTCTTTATGAGT
>NW_026417679.1:12001-12129 GCF_001194135.2 Octopus bimaculoides
TTTTGGATTTGGTTTGCAAGATTCTTTATGAGTTTATCTGTTGAAGCATATTTTGTTGTGTCTGGGGAAAGTCAGTCCCTTTTAGTGCCTCATTATTTAACACACTCACCGGTAAAGTTTCCACTCAT
>NW_026417679.1:12417-12558 GCF_001194135.2 Octopus bimaculoides
ATTTAGGTCCCCGTAACTTAGTGATTCGGCAAATAACTAAAACAGAATACATAGCAAACTTTAAAGACATACAAGTGTCAATTCGTTCGATTAAATTCATCAAGGCGATGTCCCCAATGTCCGCAGTCAAATGACTGAAGC
>NW_026417679.1:14136-14514 GCF_001194135.2 Octopus bimaculoides
GTACTTATTTAATCGACCCCGAAAGGATGAAAGGCAAAGTCGACCACGGCAGAATTTGAACACGGAGCGTAGCGCCAGGCGATATACCGCTAAGTATTTCGCCCGGCCTGCTAAAGTTTCTGCCAGCTCGCCGTCTTATCAGCTGCTAAATAACAACTATTGAAATTTTACTTTTCTATGGTTATCATTTAATTAAAACCCGGGTGGTCTTGCTGACATTGAGAGTTTAAGACCACACGAAGACAAGAAGTACGCCATTAAAGAACCACGAGGAAATCCAAGAAGAAAATTCACACTACTAAAAAACTGTCACCAAAATTCATTTCAGATAACATAATACAATTCTAAGAGAAGAGAAAGCTTAGCTTAGTCCGAACA
>NW_026417679.1:15391-15634 GCF_001194135.2 Octopus bimaculoides
ATATATATATATGATATATATATATATACATACATATACATAAACACACATTTATCATATCTGGAATCGGTCTGCTTAGGTTGTTGTGTCCTACTTCTTTTTAGTTTCCGTATTTTCCAGTGGCGTTCGAAATTTCCTCTAGACACCTGATGAAGGCTGGAAGGCATATCAGCCGAAACGTTATGTTAACAACAAACACGATGAGGACAAATATCCTTCAAATGTAAATAATGTATATAATTC
>NW_026417679.1:15644-15755 GCF_001194135.2 Octopus bimaculoides
AACACGATGAGGACAAATATCCTTCAAATGTAAATAATGTATATAATTCCGCATCTTATATATACAGAAATGTACCTCGAATCTATAAACATAAATATATAGAAAACAGGA
>NW_026417679.1:15765-15995 GCF_001194135.2 Octopus bimaculoides
TACAGAAATGTACCTCGAATCTATAAACATAAATATATAGAAAACAGGAACAAAGTGATGACACCGGAAAAAATTGCTATGTTCTGAAAATGTAATTCTCCAAAATTAAGTGCACTTCATATTCAAGGCTCTGATTAAGATATAGGATGTTACTCAGGAACTCAACTAGGAGACCACTGCATCCTATATATATATATATATATATATATATGTGTGTGTGTGTGTGTGTG
>NW_026417679.1:16081-16615 GCF_001194135.2 Octopus bimaculoides
GTGTGTGTGTGTGTGTATGAGTTTATTGTTGACATTGCATTCTTTGATTTTGTGAAATCACCATGCAGGAGAATGTTCTAACCTATCGTTCGCTTCTTAGGAAGCAATATTATTAGAATATTGTTTATTATCCATTTTCATTTCATCTCTTTCTACATCACTTTCGTGCGGCAGATATTGACGAATGCATTAATTACAACGGGAACAACTGTAGCCAAATTTGCAACAACACACGGGGTTCTTACGCCTGTACTTGCAGACCAGGCTACCACATTGCAGACAACAGAGTCTCTTGCATAGATGATGGTGCGTATATTAATCTTTATTTATTTACTCCATCGGATCTTTTCCCTTTGATCGAGAAATTATTTTTTGTAACTAAACGCTTTCAAACTTCTGACACTGGTAGAATGTTTCATATAAAACATCTTTTACTCTTAATGTTGTTGACAAAAGTTTATATTTTCAAGGTTATATTTTCAAGGTTAAAGTAGTCGTATTTCGGTAATTTCAACCAATCAATGACGTGTATTC
>NW_026417679.1:17012-17196 GCF_001194135.2 Octopus bimaculoides
GTCATAAATAACAGTGACAAACGAAATATACACCACCGGAAGTTATTGTTAACAAAAACGGCAGTAATTTTATTCAGCTAGATACACGTCATTGATTGATTGAAGTTACCGAAATACGACAACTTTAACGCGAGATAACTTTGAAAATACAAACTTTTCTCAACAACGCTAAGAGTAAAAGATG
>NW_026417679.1:17206-18065 GCF_001194135.2 Octopus bimaculoides
TAAGAGTAAAAGATGTTTTATATGACACATTCTACCAGTGTCAGAAGTTTGAAAGCGTTTAGTTACAAAAAATTAATTTCTCGAACTGCCGTTCAAAGGGTAAAGATTCACTCCATCTCCTCACCTTTATCATGCATGATCTTTCTTTCTCCTTTCCGACATTGATAAATACCTGTTTCGTTTCACTTAACAATTACGATCTAAACAAAGTTTGTAGTATTGAATTTAATTTAGAAATCATATTAGTTGCAACTTTTGATGCAGTTCCAGCAGTTTGGGGGAAGAGGGTAAGTTGGTTACATCAATCCGGCACCGTGGTCGATTCCATTGACCAACAATTCTTCAAGGAATTGCCATAGGATGGCCGCAGTCTAATGAGTGAAACAAGTAAAAGTAAAATATAGATGAAAAAAAAATTGATATCTGGCCTGATTCAGCTTTATCCTTCTTTATACCGGCTTCGACAAATTAAACTACCCGTCGTATTCACGTCGATTAAATCATCTCGGAGACTCGAGATTAGAAGTAAATTATGAAGGTGTAATGTAGGACTTAGTATAGGAAATTCAATCTTGCGAAAGAGAATGTATTTTAATTCAATTAGCCTAGTTTTAATGAACATTTTTTTAATCTCGTACAAAGGTGGAGACCCGTGCAAATATAACAAACACAACTGTTCAGAAAATGCCATATGTTCTAGCTCGGCCGAATATTATAATTGTACATGTAACGTTGGATTTCATGGAGACGGTTACACTTGTTCAGGTAAGTGCGATTACAAATATTACGTTACTTCTGGTTTTTAATCTGAAGACACAAAGCAGTAGGGTAACAGTTTTTTTCATAAAAACTGGGTGCA
>NW_026417680.1:0-503 GCF_001194135.2 Octopus bimaculoides
ATATATATATATATATATATATATATATATATATATATAAACACATGTGTCTGTGTGTGTGTGTCATACACTTTCCAACATTAATATGATATAAGTTACCTTATTAGCTGTTGTGAACTTTTTCTCATGACGAATATTTATTTTTTCTCTGTCGCTAAGTTGAACATCTTATTTCGTACCAAAGTTTCGAGGGAGAAGAGACAATATTGTACGTTCATTTTGCATCAGATTTTGGTATCAAGACATCTGGTTTACGCGAATTAAAAATATACTTAACGATCGTATTGCCCAGACTTCTCTTCCGCCATTACGTATCTCTGTCTGGTTGTTATTTTGTCAATCTCTATTTATCGAATGTTTAACGAATGTTTATCGAATAATGTGACTCGATTCAATGAGTTCATTCTCAACAGTTTCCACAAACACGCACAGATATAATATATACGCGTATACTTACATACATCACATAGACACACACACAAACGCATACATATATATATATA
>NW_026417681.1:0-406 GCF_001194135.2 Octopus bimaculoides
GCTAAGTTCCAAACCACTATTAGGGATAAAATTTCGAAGGGAATGAAAATAAAAGCATTTACCATCTAGCACCCGGACTAATGGTTTCTGACTTATTTTAGTAAATAAAATAATTTGCCAGGCGAAGTCTTCTTCAGCAGGTACATCCAGATTAAACATATATACACGAGGCAATCCAGTATATGTCCCATGCTTATACATTTTAATTTTTCAAATCTACCACCAAGCGCAGCTCCTTGTCAGCAGTAAATGAAAAATGCCGGCGTTTCAATTAAAAAAATTATCCCCCAAAAATTAAATATTAGAAATTTCTACTACCAGCAGAATTTTTACACGCTAGGCCACTGGTAGTAGAAATTATTAATTATAGATAGATAGATAGATAGATAGATAGATAGATAGATAG
>NW_026417682.1:0-223 GCF_001194135.2 Octopus bimaculoides
CATACAGACATACAGACATACATACATAATACACGCACATACGCATACACACACATATGTGTGTGTCTGTCTCTGTGTGTTTGAGTGTATGGGAGCAATACCTACCTACATAGCAACAAACATACATACCTACATACATAATGCATACATATACATACATACATACATATATACATACACACACAACACGTGTGTATGTGTATATGAATTTATGGAAGTGATA
>NW_026417683.1:0-594 GCF_001194135.2 Octopus bimaculoides
AGATACGTGCACCCTATTAAATGAACACATAGAAATGCAGTTGGTTTCCTCGGACCATGTAGGAATAAATATTTTGCGTTGCTATTCTTAAAAAAACGAAACAACAACACAATAGACATAAGCATTCACAATAAACAAACACACGCTCACATACATTAGATTTTCTAGGAAGTCAACCAGAGAATTCTCAGAACAAACGGTACATGTGTTCAATGACCTTCAATCATTGTAGTATATACGAAGTTTTTCTGCCATTCCTTTTGCAGCAGCCATTGTTGGTTGTTCTTTGTGCTAACATTTTCAGCTTTAATGACACGAAGCTATTTTCCATACGACTATAGATTTGTTTAATTTCGTTAACTTTGTAAGGAAGCAAATAGCTGACGTTACGTTCTTCATTCGCACGCACATCCGCTTATATATATTCGTATGTACGAATGGAAATATTGCATATATTTATGTATTTGTAATATATACATACATATATGCGTACGTACACACACACACACACACATACACACACACCCACATATCTGTATATACTTATATACTGATATATATATATATGTATATATATATATATATATATATATA
>NW_026417684.1:0-275 GCF_001194135.2 Octopus bimaculoides
TATATATATATATATATAAACATACACACACACACACACACACACACATACACATATATATGCATGCGCAAATCAATACACAAAATTTCACACGCATGTAACGCCTGTATCTGTATATTACCTAATATATACGACTAAATTCCTCGCTGTATATACGGGGATACACACACATATATACATATACATACATACATGAATATCTTTATACACACATATATTCATATATGCATGTATATATGTATATATGTATATGTATATGTGCATGTGTATATATA
>NW_026417685.1:0-421 GCF_001194135.2 Octopus bimaculoides
ATATGTATGTAATTAACTATTTTTATTGTTTATTCCTGATCCTTCACATCAGCGCGGTTAACTTACGTGTACACCATGTTCAGAACAGAAATGATTGTTTATTGGATACAAAGAGAAACGAGTGAAAAATAAAGGAAGAAAGAAGGAAAATTAGAAGCGAAAGGCCTTCACAATAACAACAACAGCTAAAAGCACACAAAAATACCAAAACAATGCAAATAATCCAGTAGTGATAAAGCTCACAGCAAAGCAAAAAGAAAAATGCACTACGTTTGAAGGAGTTATGCTTCTCCACGCACATGCACAAATTCACCCGACAATACGTTCACACGAACATACATATATATATATATAGACACGTTTATGCACATACACACACACACATATGTATATCTATCTATCTATCTATCTATCTATCTAT
>NW_026417686.1:0-214 GCF_001194135.2 Octopus bimaculoides
ACACACACACACACATACACACTCACACATACACAATGTTTATTGTTGTAGCAAGGAGTGCTCAAAAGTACATCTACTTCAAGAGCACATATGGGTTGTAGATATCTATACACACACACATACAAATATGAGTATGTGTGTGTACGTATATATGTGTATGCATGCACACACATACACATATATAGATAGATAGATAGATAGATAGATAGATAGA
>NW_026417687.1:0-227 GCF_001194135.2 Octopus bimaculoides
TTCTTTCAATTATTTATACACACGCTATTTTGTTGCTTTTGGAAGTTTCGTCAACTTAGCAATTATATTGGCAGTGTGCCCGGCGCGCGACAAAACAATGGCGGAACGAATCTGCTGTTCCATGACTTTCTGTCGTCGAATCAGTTCACTATTTACCTGGAAAATAAAGAGGATTAAATTTTGAAGCAAGCATGGTTTTGTCAAACGATGAAATATTAAACCCGCTA
>NW_026417688.1:0-252 GCF_001194135.2 Octopus bimaculoides
CAAAGGATATCTATATGTATAACCACACACACAAATATTCATACAAACATACACACACGCATACATAAACATACACATGCATATATGCATATATATATATGTGTATATATATATACATATATGCATATATATATATATCTATATATCTATTTATCTATCTATCTATATATAAATATATATATATATAGATATATAGATATACACCTATATATATATACATATACATATATATATATATATATATATATATAT
>NW_026417689.1:0-139 GCF_001194135.2 Octopus bimaculoides
GCTGACAGGCTAATTACAGATTATTGATGGAATCAGGCTTAGATTTATTTATGTCAAAATATAGAATAAAGACGTCTTTACCACTACAAACTGTGAAATAATGTAGTAATAATAATAAGGATCCTTTTAGAGTCAAGCA
>NW_026417689.1:288-491 GCF_001194135.2 Octopus bimaculoides
TTAGTAATTAATCATCAGGTTTCTATATTCGATGTCCTTGTTAATTCCTACTATTTTTTTTTCTTTTTTGTCCAAGAAACCTTATTAAACCCATTATTATAACTATATTAAATATATACTAATTCTTTACAATATAAAAATAAAGCTTACCTTTTTTATGTCTCTTTCATACTATTATTATATATAATTAACTTTAATTTTTT
>NW_026417690.1:0-592 GCF_001194135.2 Octopus bimaculoides
CACACACACACACACACACACACACACACACGCACGTACACATACACACAAAACTAGTAAAAGAACTAGGTATTATATTTATTCTTAGGTTACGACCGTTTTAGCAACAGATAAATCGTATATATATACGCACGAACACACGTATGTATATGTATGAATGTATGTACAAATGTATATATATGTATACGTATATGTACATGTGTATGCCTATGCATTTGTGCACGTGTGTACGTAAATATGGTGCCAATCGTATATTCGTGTATGTATACGTGTGCGTACTTGCCTAAATGTATGCGCTTTTATAGTTATGGTCGTAAGTGTTCGTTCGAATTTGAACGTGAACATGCATGCGTGTGTGAACACACATACACACACATTACGCACACAGTATTATGTACAATCTCTCATCGTCTTATAGAGTGTCATCATGTCTGAAGGTTATGCAGTCTGTACGTCGTGTCACGCATAATGTTAAATGTAACAGGAAGCAGATATGCACATATGATAGTCTGAATGTGTCAATCGCAAGCACAAAATCTTTGCACAAACTCATACACAGGCCAATGCGCACTCACATATATGTGTGTGTGCG
>NW_026417691.1:0-426 GCF_001194135.2 Octopus bimaculoides
AAAATTCACAAGATCCAAGTTTTTCCCTCATAACTTTGAGCAAAATATAATCCTCTTGAAATCACAAATTAGGCTTTTCCTCAGAAACTTGGATGCTAAACATCCCTTTGAAGGGTTCGGGTCCTTCTATTATATATATAAAACTTACTTGGAAAAGGATGCGTGGCATCCGATCATATAATAATATAAATAATATATAAATATATGCATATATCCATATATATATGTGAATACCTATATCTATATGTATACATACATGCATATATGGGTACAGGACATCAAAAAACTTTAAACACAATGAGAAATGCAAACATAAAAACGAAAACATAGAAAACAAACTTTTTTCGAACAATGAAAAATACAAACAGAGAAACGCGACATGCAACATAAAGAGTATATCCCTTCATCAGTTGTCCCTGTTTCATC
>NW_026417692.1:0-255 GCF_001194135.2 Octopus bimaculoides
CAGTACGATCGCACGGGCTAGTATCGACTAGCCTTCGCGCGACGGGTCCCTCGCGAGTCCGCCCTATCAACTGTCGACGGTCCGGTAAGTGCCGACCGTGGTGGCAACGGGTAACGGGGAATCAGAGTTTGATTCCGGAGAGGGAGCATGCAAAATGACTACCACATCCAAGGAAGGCAGCAGGCGTGCAAATTACCCCCTCCCGGCACGGGGAGGTAGTGACAAAAAATAACGACGCGGGACTCTGTCGAGGCC
>NW_026417693.1:0-207 GCF_001194135.2 Octopus bimaculoides
TAACGAAAAATTTCGTAATGAAAAAATTCATCGTTTCTTCATATATATATTTAATTATATATAAAGGACATTAACTGTGTATCAATGCCTCACGCTATCAAGGGACTAAATAAGTCAAAAAACTTCACAGTTTTTTCTGTATTTGATTGAGAAACCGGTGGTCTACCGTTGAGTTAAATGTTTTTAAGAGATACATTTTGAAAAGCT
>NW_026417694.1:0-244 GCF_001194135.2 Octopus bimaculoides
TATACGTATACATGTATATACATATACATGTATACACATTTATGTATATATGTATGCATATATATGCTTAGAATATGCATAAATGTATATATATCTATGTGTGTATCCATGTATATCTATATATATATACATACATATATCTATATATATATACATACACATGTATATATACACATGTATATATATACATATATACATACATATGTACACATATACATACATATATATATATATATATATATAT
>NW_026417695.1:0-266 GCF_001194135.2 Octopus bimaculoides
ACATACATACATACATACATACATACATACATATATATATATATATATTCATATAGTAGTTAATTAGTTATTGTACGGATTTATATGTAAATGTTTGTGTAGAGTCCAATACACATCGTCATTAATTAGTGCTCCGAGCCATTTGAGACGATCGTAACCTTGAACGTGTACAATCTTCATTAACTGTCTTCAACACATAACCAAAACAGACACACATATTTATATATTTGCGTCCTGCGTATATATATATATATCTTTATATATAT
>NW_026417696.1:0-273 GCF_001194135.2 Octopus bimaculoides
ACCATGAGCTAGCAAATTTAGACAAGAGCATCTTCTGGATTTGTATTCCTTCGAGGGAGTTATTAAAAATCGAGTAGGGGGATCTGAGTATGTGCGCTAGTTTATATAGGGTGGTGGTGGTGGAAGAGTGGAGAAGTGTTGGCAAATCAAGTGAAATAGAATTGAAAAAGCTTAGAATTTTCGGTCAGCCAATCTGTGACAAATTTAGAGAAATAAGTGACGTTGTGACAAACTTGAATAAATAAATATGTGACGATTAATGGATATGGATGA
>NW_026417698.1:0-379 GCF_001194135.2 Octopus bimaculoides
TATATATATTAATTATGTTTCTCTACGTTGTAAACGCAAACTGAATATTTCCTTGCTTGGTAGTGTAAAAGGTCTAATTTGGATGGTTGAATGTTGGAGAGCCACTTTGGTGCAATGTTGTCTCCGTTGCTTAGATTGCCACGATATGCATATTTCGTGCCGTACAAGTCATTTCCCGCATTCTTTCCCCACCCTGAATGAGTCTTTAAAACTATGTATTGTAATCTAATTTTATAGATGTATTCGTATGCCCTATACATCGCTTATATTTGTTATGTATGTGCATGTGTGTATGTGTCTATGTATGCATGTATATTAATATACATATCAATTTAATACACAACAAAAAGAGCTACTAATAGTTTCATACTTTTATGAT
>NW_026417699.1:0-217 GCF_001194135.2 Octopus bimaculoides
CACACACATACACACGCACACATACATCCACATACATATATATATATATACATATATAAAAATATATAAAAAAATCATTTTGAAATATATTATGAAATTATATATACATATACACACAAAAAAAATATATATACATATACACATACAAAACACCATACACACATACACATATAATACAAATATACATATACATATACACACACATATACATACATAC
>NW_026417700.1:0-359 GCF_001194135.2 Octopus bimaculoides
TGTTTCAGTCATTTGACTGCGGCCATGCTGGCGCACTGCCTTTAGTCGAACAAATCGACCCAGGACTTATTCTTTGAAGGTGTGGAAAAGGCGAAGGAAGAAACGACGAAGGCGTTAAAAGGTATCACTTCGGAAGAGTTCCAGCACTGCTTCGAATAATGGAAAACGCGCCTGGACCAATGCATTGCTTCAAATGGAGAATACGTTGTAAGCCTAGTACTTATTCTATCGGTCACTTTTGCCGAACCGCTAAGTTACGATGACGTAAACACACCAACATCGGTTGTCAAGCGATGGTGGGGAACAAAGACAGACACACAAACATGCACACACACGCACACACACACACACACACACAC
>NW_026417701.1:0-257 GCF_001194135.2 Octopus bimaculoides
ATATATATATGTATATATATATACATACATATACACGCATACACACATAAATACATATACATATACATATGCATATATACACTAATATATATATGTATATGCATGTATGTATATATATAATATATATAATATATATGTATGTATATATATATATATAATATATATGTACATCTATATACGTATATATATGTATATATATATGTGTGTGTGTGTGTGTATATGCATATATGTATATATACGTATATCTATGTATATAT
>NW_026417702.1:0-419 GCF_001194135.2 Octopus bimaculoides
GGGAAAAATTCAATTTAATTTAATTTATCAAAATTAAAATTAAATTAAATAATATATAAATATATATAAATATATAATTTAGAGAAAAAAACACAATTATTGAATTCATCCATGAAAATCCACAGTCACATATAGAAGAATTTAATAAGTAAATACACTAAAAAGACCTATAATAAAAATACAAAGTAATAAATATCAAAATAATAAAACGACTACACGTGTTTCGTAAACACATTTTCAAATAGAAAATAAAATCAAAAATCAAATCGATTCAAAATAAATCTGTCGAAAATCAATTCTATTCAAATATATAGCTAATATTCGGGTCAAAATACAATAATAAATAATAGTAATAATAAAAAAATGAACGTATATATATATCAACTAACAATAAATAACAAATGAATTTATATAAAAAT
>NW_026417703.1:0-520 GCF_001194135.2 Octopus bimaculoides
TCATCATCATCATCATCATCATCATCATCATTATTATTATCATTATTACTCATGCCAGAATGCTTATCCAGTATCCTCATTAACATTTGAATAAAATTCTGTTTCTCTTTTCAATAAAATAACGAAAGAGGAATAAAACCAATTATCATAACAAGAACAACAACAACGATAATGAGGAGGAGGAGAAAGAGGCGGAGGATGGTGATGGGTTTAATAATAATAATAATAATAATAATAATAATAATAATAATAATAATAATAATAATAATAATAATAATAATAATATGCTAAGAAGAAAAAATGAAAAATAAAGCAAGAAAATCTTGAATTACCATTGTCTGATCAAGTGATTGATCAATATTTTTTATCAATATATCGATTAATTATTAGTTTTTATTGATATCTATTTGATATAAATGTCTATTTCAACCAGTTTATACTCCTGATATTCCTGATATTAAATTATGTACGTGCGTGTGTCTATGTGTGTGTGTGTGTGTGTGTGTGTGTGTGTGTGTGT
>NW_026417704.1:0-529 GCF_001194135.2 Octopus bimaculoides
CACAACTAATGTGTATGTACCAGGGAATGTATGTATGTATGTATGTATGTATGTGTTTGTGGGTATATATATACGTGTCCTCCTCATATATAATAACAATAATAATTAACTCATTTGTGTGCATGTATGGACATTTGTGTATGTACATTAAAATGTACATATATGTATTTATGTATTTATGTTTACTTATGTATATCTATGTATATGTTAATGTATGCATATATATATGTGAGTTTTTACGGTTTTTATATATTTGGATATTTGGATATTTTAAATTAACCTTATAAGCTTTATAAAATCTCTGAAGAGGCCTAGAGAATCATCCATGTACCTCTATTTCATCTATTTCATCTATTAATTACTTCAGCCTACTGGAATCATACAGATAAAATGAGGCATGTCACCCCTAGACTGAAACAGCTGTAAGTCATTATCCCATTTTCTGTCACTATATGTCATTTTTTAAAATTACTGATATGACAGGAGTGGCTGTGTGGTAAGTAGCTTGTTTACCAACCACATGGTTCCG
>NW_026417705.1:0-451 GCF_001194135.2 Octopus bimaculoides
GAAGAAGATAACTGTCAATGTATGTAGATAGATAGTGAGATAGATAGGTAACCATATAGCTAGGTAACTGTATATGTTTCGAGAAAGGTAGATAGGAAGGTAGGAAAATAGACGGCCATGGTTTGACAATATTTCATGCTGTAAATATGTTACAAACAAGTGAAAAATGTCCACAGCATTATGACGATAATGAGGTTGCCGTTGTTGTTGTTGCTGTTATTGTTGTAGAGGAAATTGCACGTTGCATGATCTGTTGAATATCAGTGCATCGCGTGCATGTAGATGCAGCACTATCGTGTTGTCGGCATGGATGCAGCTATAAATATGCATCTTATACATATTACAGACGCACGCGCGCATATGTACATCCACCTACGTATTACATGCACATCCCATCAACCTACACACAGACAACCACACGAACACACGTATATCCGAATAGGCACAGCGA
>NW_026417706.1:0-392 GCF_001194135.2 Octopus bimaculoides
TTTTTTTTTTTTTCTCGGTTCTGATATTTTGAGTTCAAATGAGCGTTTGCCTTTTCAACCTTTCAGGGTCGATGAAATGAGTACCAGTCGCATACTGGGGAGGGGGGAAGTTAATGTAATCGACTACCAGCTCCCCACCACCACCACCACCACTACCACCACCACTACCACCACCGCACCAACAGTATTTCAGGCTTCGTACTTACAGTAAAAAAAAAATCATCATCATCATCGTCATCATCATCGTCATCATCATCATCACCATCATCATCATCATCATCACCATCATCGTCATCATCATCATCACCATCATCATCACTACCATCATCATCATCATCGTCATCATCGCTATCGTAACCATCATCATCATCATCATCATCATCATCATCATC
>NW_026417707.1:0-317 GCF_001194135.2 Octopus bimaculoides
TCTCCTGAAGCTGTCTTACCAGAAATATAGCATCAGTGATGCTTTTCCCAGGCACGAACCTAAACTGCATCTCATCTAAACTGACCCATTCCGTGAGTAGTTGGGCTATGACCCTCTCCGTGACTTTCATTACCTGATCCAACAGCTTGATACCTCTGTAATTATTTGTATCTAAAGCGTCACCTTTACCTTTGTAGCAGTTGACTATGGTGCTGCTACACCAGTCGTTGGGTATGACTCCTTCGTGTATCACCTGGTTAAAAATACGGTGACTAGGCTATAGCCGACACTGACAGATATTTTGAGCATCTCTGCAG
>NW_026417708.1:0-1054 GCF_001194135.2 Octopus bimaculoides
CAGCTGAACGAAAACGAAAGTATATACGTGAACATGGCCAGTACTTCGTTTAAGTTAAATCTGCAGAAATACGTTTCTGAGAAGAAACAGGAAGTGGAACCATTTAATGATGAGTTCTTGGTCAGTGACTATCTTTTATGAATATGTTAACAATTTCATTCGTAAACTACTCTATTGTAACCTAGCATTATTCTTATTAGTGTCAGTATAAATTTAATGTATCAATAGAGTTGGAAGTTGGTGTGTTAATTCAGCATATAAAACTACATCAGTAAACCAAGTATGAAAACAATTGCAACAAAATTTTAAAATAGAAAACTATTATAGAAATAGTCTTCTATTTTGAAATAGAAAATAGAAAACAGCGATCCCTTATCGCTATTGTGTCGCAAGGCCGGTGAGCTGGCAGAGGCGTCGGATAAAACTGCTTTGCATTATTTCTTCTGATTCCTTATGCTATGGGCTCAAATACCACCGAGGTCCTCTTTGCCTTTCCTCTTTTGGGGATCGATTAAATAAAACAGCAATCAAGTATCGAAGGGTGATGGTACCGATTTATCACTTCCCCTCAAAACTATTCCCATATCAGAAATCATTTTGTCACTAAATATATTGCTAATAGCTTTCCACAACTATATTTTTAGTAATATTAATCATTGTTATTTCTTAGATTCTTAGTATTGCATCCACTAATAAAATGTCTGTTATGTATCATTCACTGAAATTTAGTCTTATTATTTATAACATAGCTAAAATGTACAGCTATCGTTTTCATATATTCACAGAGACTACCAAAAACCTTACCACTGCCTTATACTGAAGCAACAAAACCTGAGAATGCAAAGAAGAATCGCTATAAAACGATACTGCCTTGTAAATATTGATTTCTTTTTTGTAGTTAAGGCATCATATCCATCAAAGAAGTGAAATAAAATGTGCGCCTTTGTTGTGAAAAATGTAGATATTTTTCCAGCTTGACAAATATTCTCTATCAATAATGGTACTCATAGTTGTAGTAAACGTTGATGAGGACTCTTAATGGTTTTCATGAGAT
>NW_026417709.1:0-401 GCF_001194135.2 Octopus bimaculoides
TATATATATATATATATGTGTGTGTGTGTGTGTGTGTGTGTGTGTAAGATTCTGGTGGGATAGAAAGATAGGGTATTTCCAATGCAGCACTTAACCCGAGCGCTTCAGGCTCTCTACACTGTCAGTCTAATACTGAAGTTCTTTAGGTGGAAAGAATCTAGATTCGACATTGAGCTAACGTAAGAACGCATGTTTGGTGCACGTCTGAAGAAGTTCCACGCTAATGCTTAAAATCGTAAATATTACGTAAATTTTCACACGAAACTTGCGCATGAACTGGCGTTGAAAGCAGTGTTACTACAGAAATAAATGTTACTGATCATTAAAGATGTGTTAAAACCTTTCTTTTGCTTCTATTTCCGATTATATATATATATATATATATATATATATATATATAT
>NW_026417710.1:0-2001 GCF_001194135.2 Octopus bimaculoides
TGACTGTGGCCATGCTGGAACACTGCCTTTAGTCGAACAAATTGACCCCAGGTCGTATTCTTTGTAAGTCTAGTACAAGTTACATGGTGGCTTCTCATAAAAAGCACCCAGTGCTGCACTGTAAAGTGGTTGGTGTTTGGAAGAGCATCCAGCCATAGGAACCATAACAAAACAGATTCTGGAGCACAATGCAGTGATCGGAACCATTGAATTCTGCCTAACTATTCGGCCGATGTCAACATGGAATATAGAATGTTAAATGATGATGGTTTCATATATCTATTTATCTATCTCTATGTATATATATGTTAAAAATTATTCAACAATACTCAAGAAAACCTGAATATTTTTTCAGAAGTAAATCAATAAAAAAAATTGTAAAAAAAAACAAGAATGCTAAAAAAAAAAACTGCTTCTCTGACAACATTTTATAGTGGAACGTAAAACAAAGAATCAATTTGCTTTCGGAGTCTTTGAATAGCTGCAGAGAAATGAAAGAAAAAGAAAAAAAGTGCCGTAGGAAATGCACATATGCAGAGTGAATGGAATGCAACAGGTGTAAATTATCAAAAACAAAAGGAATGCTAAATAATTTCTCTTTTTTTTTTTTATAACATTAAAATTTCATATTTAAAGTAAAACTAAAATTGGAAGTCCAGTAAAAGAAAATGAGAAATGCCAGCGCCATACAGCAGCAGTAGCAGAGTTCAGGAATCTTTCTTCAACAGTTGACACAATAATATAGAAATATTAAAAATACCAAAGATTGTAAAAGAGTTAAAGAACTATGAAAGGCATCGTTCTTAACCTTGTGAAGTGTCTGACGAATTTAGTTTCCATACACAACAGAAGAAAAAAAAAGGACAAATAAAGTTTTTTAAAATATTCTCCTTATCAATCCGAAAGATGGACTTTCTCTGTGGTTGGTCATTTCACAAACTAATCTTTACCATTTCGAATATGTCTGCCCAAGAATAACTGAATTGGCACAACACAACAAGTTAAACACTTTTTAAAAGATGTCGTCATTGCATTTTGTATCATTTGAAACTAATCATCATCATCGTCATCATTTAGCATTCTCCTTCCACTCGTTAAACTACAAAAAAGATAATATTTGTCCACCAATATGATGTTGAGCACTCATTCTCACTGTAAATATTACCACACACACATACACACACATATATATATACACACACATATTATGCATGTGTGTATATATATATATATATATATACACACACACATATTGTGTGTGCGTGTGTGTGTGTGTGTGCGTGTGTCCACGTGTGACAAAAGTGTAAATCTTCTTAAGAGTTGAAACACCAAATACAAACCTTATCAGAAATACACTGCAGTGTTTCGTCCATGCAACCAACAACGATGTTCTTATTAATTCGAATCATACCAACAGGTTGCGAGCTCAACTCTATACACAGTTTGGGGACAACATTGACTCTGGAGAGAGAAAGAAAACATTAGGGAGATAGAAACCCTGATTTAATAAATGAAAATTTAGACATCTGTGTAAATAGGTGTAACAGAGCAAACTTCTGTCTTTTTGCAATGAATAATTATGAAATGAGGGGAAAATATTGAAGGTCTCCATTGGCAAACAGAAAAAGATTACAAAGTGGAACATGACAAAATAATTTGATTGTGATTCGTATTTTGTATTTACAGAGTCAATATATACACTGCAGCTATAGTCTAACAAGGCAAAGATAAAAGATATACAAACGTAAAGATGCAGAGATGCGAAAGAAAACGTGGAGAGGCAGCTTTGAAAGTTGTTCCAACCTTTTGAAGATGTAAATCTTTCCGTCTCGGCACGAAGCGATGATTTTATATTCAACATCAAACATTCCTGTCACAGTCATAAACACGGGGACACTGGGCAATTTCATCTGTAGACAACAACAAGAACAGGGATTACTGGGATTCGAATGAAAATTAGGGGAAATATTGGAATTTAAGTTTCATGGGACTCAAAGTAGC
>NW_026417710.1:2011-2669 GCF_001194135.2 Octopus bimaculoides
GAAGTTGAATTTCTGCAGCTGGATGCGCTTCCTGTCACCAACGTTCACTTTTCTCCAAGCCAGGTAATATTTGCCCCTTTGGTTAGACATGTTCTCAGGAAATATTGCAAATGAATGACAAGACAGGAAGGCACACACACACACACGCACACACTGTCAGTCTGTCTGTTTGTGTGTGTCTCTCTCTCTCTTTCTTACACATACGCACACATTTCACCATGATTTCTCTCTCTCTGTCCTCTAATTCACTCTCTTTCTCACCTTCAGCCTGTAATTACCTGTATGAGTACGTTAAACAAGTCCTCCAGTGATGAAGATGCTGTCAGTTGTCTTGTTATTGGTACTGAGAACAAGAGTATCACGATTCTAGATCCAGCTGCTTTTACTGTACTTAAAACGGTAAGTCTTCAGCGTTTTCATCATCATCATCATCATCATCATCATCAGAGTGGTGAAAGGTGGTGAGCTGGCAGAATGCTAAGTGGAATTTTGTTTGTCCTTACGTTCTGAGTTCAAATTCCATCAAGGTTAACTTTACTTCTCATCCTTTTCATGGTTGTCAAAATAAGGACCAGTTGAGCCCTGGGGATGATGGAATCAACTTAATTCCTTCCCTTCCGAAACAAGAAAGGAGTATTAAGATAGTGAGCTGGCAGAA
>NW_026417711.1:0-358 GCF_001194135.2 Octopus bimaculoides
CAGTGGTATTAGTAGTAGCAATACTACTACTATGACGACGACTACTACAACTACTACTACCACTAATACTACTTCTAGTGCTGCTGCTGCTGCTACTACTACTGCATTACCTGTAATAGCAGCATGCATATTACAATACAAAGATCTCTCTTTCCGTCTTCCACTAACTCTTCTCTCTCTTTCTCTCTCATTCCATTTCCTCATCTTTATTAACATTTGTGCCACCATCTGTGTCACTCTCAGTGCCACCTACCTTTCTGCTACCAACACTTGCAAATAAATTGGTCTTATGCTGCTCTACATCATCATTAAACACCCACCTAGATGCACACTCACTTGCATATACATATATATATAT
>NW_026417712.1:0-217 GCF_001194135.2 Octopus bimaculoides
TATATATATATATATATATATATATATATATACATACACACACAAACATTTACATGCAGTTATATACGTCAATGTATCAATATGTACACTTGTTAAACTTCAGCAATCATATATATATATATAAGGTTATGAAAGGTATTGGATTCAACCAAACCCTAAAGATGCACGTAATACCGAGTAAGTGCTGTATACCGACTAGTTTTGCCCCTTTCGTTGT
>NW_026417713.1:0-250 GCF_001194135.2 Octopus bimaculoides
GTGTGTATATATGTGTGTAAGTATGGTGTGTATACATATAATATATATATATATGTATGTATATGTATGTATATGTTTATATATATATATTATATATGCATATATTTCTATGTATCTGTATGTATATATAAGTATATATCTATATATGTATATATGTATGTGTATATATGTATGTGACTATGGTGTGTATACATATAATACGTATATATATATAATATACCCATATATATACATACATACATACATACAT
>NW_026417714.1:0-430 GCF_001194135.2 Octopus bimaculoides
CATACATATATGTATACAGACTATAATCTCATTAAGTAAATACATATATATATATATACATATATATATATATACACGTATGTATATACATATATATAAACATATGTACATACATATATATAAACATATGTACATACATATACATATGTATATACATATAAATGCACACATATATATGACTATATATATATATATATATGTATATATATATATATATATATATGTGTGTATGTGTGTGTGTGTGTTTGTGTGTGTGCGTATAAACACATACACGCATACGTATATGTATATATACTTGTATTCACATATATATAAGATATATATACTGCTGTATGGTGTGTTATGGATGCATGAACTGAGATGGAGAAAATTATATTTGTCATCAATTTAATTTTAAAAAAATGAAATATACATACTTGTGTGTGTGTGT
>NW_026417715.1:0-724 GCF_001194135.2 Octopus bimaculoides
TATATATATATATATATATATATATATATATATATATATCTTTATGTGTACATTTATGCATATATATATAGATATAGGTATAACGTATATGTATGTATGTATGTATGTATGTATGTATGTATGAGCAGGTGTGGCTATGCACTAACAAGTTTGCTTTGCAACCACTTAGTTTTGTGGGGTGCTGGTTCTGTCCCACTGCTTAGAACCTTGGGCAAGTGTCTTCTAGTACAACCTCAGACTGACCAAAACCATGTGAGTAAATTTGCTAGGTGGAGCTTCCATTGACTGTATGTGTGTGTGTGTTTTCTTCTTCTTGTTCTTCTTCTACCATTGCTGCTGCTTCTGCTGCTGCTCATTCTCTTTACCTTCCTTCACTTTCTTTACTTGTTTTTCTTGTACTCTTTTTTACATCTTCACCTTTCCATTTTGTTTTGGTTGCTATTATTAGTATTATTATCATTATTATTATTATTATCATTATTATTATTATCATTATTATTATTATCATTATTATTATTATCATTATCATTATTATTATTATTATTATCATTATTATTATTATTATTATTATTATCATTATTATTATCATTATTATCATTATTATTATTATTATCATTATTATTATTATTATCATCATTATCATTATCATCATTATCATTATTATCATTATTATTATTATTATTATTATTATTATTATTATTATTATTATTATTATTATTATCAT
>NW_026417715.1:1545-1924 GCF_001194135.2 Octopus bimaculoides
ATATATATATATATAAAGTATATATATGTTGGTAGGTATATGCGCGCACATATTCCACTGTGACGTCTTTCAGTATTCTTCCTCCCTACCTCGCCTACCCTGTTCCCACCATTTTCTGATCTGCTGCTGGGAAAGAAGCACCATTTTCTTCTTTCACCAGACTTTTAAATGCCACTTTAAACTTTAATAAAATATTTACTGACAATAAAGAGCTTATGCAAACTGAATCCAGAAACCAGGAAAGAAAGTCTGCACTAACACACACACACACACTCACATGTGTATGCAAGTTTATATATTTGTATGTATATATATATTTATTTATATAAACACATACATATATGTATGTATGTATGTATATATATATATATATATATAT
>NW_026417716.1:0-443 GCF_001194135.2 Octopus bimaculoides
ATATATACATACACACACATATACATATCTACATGCATACATATTCATAAAATGCATTACATCTACTTCATACAAGTGAATACCCAGTTGAGAAAATAATTTCAAATTGGTCTTTAAAAAATATTTAGCGTATTCACATACGTACATATTGTATTAATGTTGCCTCCCTCTCTCTCTCTTTCTTTCTCTCTCTCTTTCTTTCTCTCTCTCTTTCTTTCTCTCTCTCTTTCTTTCTCTCTCTCTTTCTTTCTCTCTCTCTTTCTTTCTCACGCTCTCTCTCTTTCTCTCTCTCTCACACACACAGATATATGTATATGAAGAAACACATCTCTGAGCCCCACTCACATTAAATGCATCGATCTATATGTCTACTTACATAACTACCCCTCATTTTTCCAATTATCTATCTATCTATCTATCTATCTATCTATCTATCTATCTAT
>NW_026417717.1:0-266 GCF_001194135.2 Octopus bimaculoides
ATATATAAAGACATCAACGAATGAATAAAGCAATAGCTTACAGAAATATAATATACATTAATGTGTAAATACAAAACACATATTGGAAAAAATGTGTTTTGTGGATGGTTAAGTGAAGAAATTAGATGTGGACAGCAGAAGAAATTTGGATGTATGAAACAGAATGAGGAAAATTTGCATTACAAAAGAATAGCACGAAACAACATGCTATTTTACAATACAATGGCGTATTATAATAATATAGTATAAGTATATTTATATATACG
>NW_026417718.1:0-447 GCF_001194135.2 Octopus bimaculoides
AAATAAAAATAAAAAATAGAATTAAAATCAAAATTAAAATAAAATTAAAATAAAAATTAAAATAAAAACAAAAATAAAAATAAGGGTACAGCAGGGAAAAAAATAATAATAAAGAATACATAAATGAAAAATGAAGGTATAGCATGTGGGACGAAACCCTTTGATGAATCTCTGTATGAGTACAAATCTTCTATATAAATGTACTGTGCACACAAGAGGAGAGCCCTATGTTTACATGGGACAGACGGCTGATTCATTTAAGAATCGTTATCGTAATTATGTTGCCAGCTTTAGGTCAATCAATAAGTGGCATTCGATATCTTTGGCAGATTTTATATGGCAATTGAAGGAGACTAATACGAAATACTACAATACTTGGTCCATAGTTAGACACAGGGCAATTTCCAGGAGATGCCGTCTCTGCTCCGAGGAATCCCTGTCTATTCT
>NW_026417719.1:0-358 GCF_001194135.2 Octopus bimaculoides
ATTTCTAAAACACGGTTTGTTTTCTTTTTTTTTTCCAAGGGGAAGCTGACACCAGATTCCATTGATGAGTCTTCCCAGGATTTGAACTCGGAACGTAAAAAAATCAAGTATAAAATTACTAATTTTTTTGTTTTAGTTAGTTAGATAATTATTTTCATCTAATCTTTCTATTTGATGTGAAGAACGTTAATTAAGAAGCATTTTTAGTTAGGGTTGGTGCTTTGAGATTACGTTAGTTCACATAAATGAAAGATAGATTAATTAGTTTAGATTTTAGTATGTTTAAATTGAATTTGAATTGTGTTTTAATTTTTTTATTTACTAAAAGACTTTGTTTTTATTTTTTTCCAAGGGAAAG
>NW_026417720.1:0-552 GCF_001194135.2 Octopus bimaculoides
ATAAAGGAGCTGTTGTGGTAGCAGACCACGAAACATGGTAGAAATTCCTCCATCTTTGGAAAGACGGGTGAGGTAGCTTAAAATGAAGGTTGGGAACATATTACACATTTAGAAATATATCGTTAATGAAATACTATAAAAGAAGAATTATTCAACTTACAGTTTTGTTAAATTGGACAGAATTTGGAAGGTGTCTGCTTTGATTTCTTTGATACCGTTAGAACTCAAAGATCTGAAACATACAATTGAGTTAAGAAGGAATTGTATAGAATATATTTGTGACAGAATTTTTACTAGACAATTAGGTGATGGACGGGATGGAAAGTAGATCTCGATGATGGTTAATTCCATGGTAGATAATGGTGACGATGATGATATTGGTGATGATTTACACAGAGGATTTAGATGAATAGAGAATCAAGTCAATAATGGAGAAAGACGAAAATATGAAGAAATCAGGAAAAGGAAAAAAGAAAGGAAAGAAGGAAAGGTAGATGAAGACACAATCACAACTACACAATGTATATATATATATATATATATATATATATA
>NW_026417721.1:0-679 GCF_001194135.2 Octopus bimaculoides
TAGTAGTAGTAGTAGTAGTAGTAGTAGTAGTAGTTGCAGCAGCAGCGGCACCAGCGAGAAGGAGAAGAACCGGAAAAAAAAGGACGAGAAGAAGAAGAAGAAGAAGAAGAAGAAGAAGAAGAAGAAAAAAGAAGAAGAAAGAAAAAGAAGAAAAAGAAGAAAAAGAAAAAAGAAAAGGAAAAAGAAAAAGAAAAAGAAGAAGAAGAAGAAGAAGAAAAACAAAAATAAAAATAAAAATAAAAAGAAGAAGTAGAAAGAAGAAGAAGAAGAAGAAGAAGAAGAAGAAGAAGTAGAAAGAAGAGGAAGAAGTAGAAAGAAGAAGAAGAAGTAGAAAGAAGAGGAAGAAGTAGAAAGAAGAGGAAGTAGTAGAAAGAAGAGGAAGAAGAAGAAGAAGAAGAAGAAGAAGAAGGAGAAGAAGAAGAAGAAGAAGAAGAAGAAGAAGAAGAAGAAGAAGAAGAAGAAGAAGGAGAAGAAGAACAATAAAATTACAACGATGACAATGGCATCGTCGATAAAGTATTGAACAAACAGCACATTGTGAGACACGTAAGCTATTTCGCTGAAACAACATCGTAGAGACGTGCAAAAAGACAGAGAGCGCCATGTTGAGGTCATGTGATCATCGTGTGTGTAATTTTGAGGGGCAAATTTGGTGATATTGAATTGTAAAACATCGGAA
>NW_026417722.1:0-209 GCF_001194135.2 Octopus bimaculoides
TCGCCAATACGAAGGTAACAACCTTACAGGCGCATGAGGAAAGGGAAAAAATTCCTCAATGCCCACATGATGATGTGGACAATTGTTCTTAGACCCCAGAAGCGCACAGCCAACAACTTCCAAGCCTGGAACAATGATATCCTGACGCTGTATGGGCTCCGTAAGGACCACAAAGTAACAACTAGTACTCTAGTGGGACCACCAACAAG
>NW_026417723.1:0-745 GCF_001194135.2 Octopus bimaculoides
TTTCTCTTTTCCTTTCTTATTTCATGCCTCTGTTTTCCTTTTCTCTTCCTTGTCGATGTTTTCCTTATATTGAACTTTGTGATCGTTCATTTTAATAGGCAGAGAAGAGTGTCAAAAGACTTTGATACCCGACCTGTTATTATGATCCATTTAGAGATAAAAAGATGAGGTTTCAGTGGTAAGGGTTGCTTTCCAATGAATTTACTAAACTGTGAGTGATAATAGTGAGTATGACTCAAACAGACGAGCCTACACTCAACCTGTACATACAGACGGCTGAAAGCCACCCAGAGAAGTCACTTGTCTTTGGAAATATGGGTAATCCATGATCATGTGGTTCTCTGATTGATCCCATGTGATACCGTCCAGCCCCATTAGAAGACACTTGCCCAAGTTCCCGCGCAGTGACTGTGAACCCGGAACCATGTGGTTGGGAAGCAAGCTACCTGCTACGCAGCCACGTCGCACCTGTGCTGAGTACGACCAAGGACACAACGCGACACCCAGCCCGAGAACGGAACCCGCAATCATGCAACAGCGAGGTGCAACACCTTAACCACTCGGCCACGCGCCTTCTCAAATTTAATGAAACCATCTCAGCAACAGTCTGCCATGAAAATAACCTCTGTCTTTGAAAGTTCAGACACAAAATAATACTCACTTAAGACACTTTCCAAGAAGACTTTCTTTCTGTCTGAAAGTAAAAAAGAAGAAAAAGGGTGTTCGTTATTTCACAAAAGTTACC
>NW_026417724.1:0-409 GCF_001194135.2 Octopus bimaculoides
TTGATTTTCATTTTTATCACCCTCTCCGCTTCACTTCCCCTGTCCATTTTGAAAGTAAAATTGATATATTTTATATAATTAAAAATAAAATTAAGTTTCGAGTTTCACCCTTTCATTGCTTGCTGTATGTGTCTTTAATCAAATTACTTCCATATACATACATATATATTTCTTTTATTCTTTTACTTGTTTCAGTCATTTGACTGTGGCCATGCTGGAGCACTGCCTTAAAGGGTGTTAGTTGAAAAAAAATCGTCCCCAGGACTTATTCTTTGTAAGCCTAGTACTTATTCTATCTGCCTCTTTTGCCGAACTGTTAAGTTATGGGGACAGAAACACAACTGCATCAGTTTGTCAAGCGATGACAGGGGTACAAACACAGAGACATACACACATATACATGTGTGTG
>NW_026417725.1:0-542 GCF_001194135.2 Octopus bimaculoides
ATATATATATAATTGCCTATATATTACAGAGACAATATGAACACATACATATAGACATAAATAGAAGGGTACGGACAGTAATAATATAGTAGTAACTTGATCGCAGCCCTCCCCACACCAAAAAACCCCTCCTCAGGGTCACACAACGCTAAAGACGATTACATTTCTATACATGCTGTTGTTCTTGCTATCGCTGTTGCTGACGATGATGATGATCCAATTGCTTTTGCTGTTGATGATGCTGTTGATGGTAACGATCAAGGGGAGGAGGGCGGGGCGAATGGAAAGCTTGACGTGAAGGATGTGAATTATAATTTTTGTTTTTTTTCTTCGAATTTATGTTTCAATGGATAGACTATAAACTTCCGTTTGTAGTTGAATTTTACTATTGTTACTGAAATAAATATTTTTATCACAATCATTATTATTATTATTATTATTATTATTATTATTATTATTATTATTATTATTATTATTATTATTATTACTATCATTATTATTATTATTATTATTATTATTATTATTATTATTATTATTATTAT
>NW_026417725.1:1733-2410 GCF_001194135.2 Octopus bimaculoides
TATATATATATATATATATATATATGTATATATTTATATATGGGTATATAGATTTATAGATATATGTATATATATAAATATATAGAGATATGTATGTATTTATCCTATGCAAAATAACATGTCACTTGAATAATTATACTCATATCATATGTATATATACATATATACTTGTGTCGCGAGACAGAGGTTCAGACACACCCACACACAAACGCACACACACTCACACAGAAATATGTATGTAAGTATATATATATATATATATATAACATTTCACATGTAACTCATTTATATATAATGGCACAATGAATGCTATAATTTTGAACAATATTCCAAATGTAGGTTGTATATATATATATATATATAGAGAGAGAGAGAGAGAGAGATAGATAGATACATATATACGTACATACATACATATACACATATATATGATATATATAAATATATATGGGATCTCATATATATCATATAGAGCAGAAAGTTTTACATTTGCACATATTAATATGTATGTGTATTTCTAAATACACATGTGTATTTATAGATATACATGTATCACTGCATATAAACACACACATCGAACAGAGACACACGTGCTAATATGTTTTATTCTTCGCGTATGAACACACTTTTGCATATATGCAGATACAAATAAGTGTATATATATATATATATATATA
>NW_026417726.1:0-378 GCF_001194135.2 Octopus bimaculoides
ATATATATATATATATATATACACATACATACATATATGCATACATATATGTATACATGTATGTATGTACGTATGTATGCATGCATGCAGATCTATGTATATATGCATGCAGCGGGATACAAGAAACGAATACACAATATGCATGTATGGAATCAAATGATAATATATAATATATATATATAAAAAATATTCATATACTCACGTTCTACAGTTTAAAGCCAGTTCTTCTGTAAAATATGATATTGTTGATAGTGCAACAATTTCATAATATTATATTTTTCCAGTCACGCTTGCTGTACGTTCATACGAATATATTATATACATACGCACATACATACATGCATATATATATATATACATATATATATATATATATAT
>NW_026417727.1:0-205 GCF_001194135.2 Octopus bimaculoides
TATAAAATACATATATAAATTATTTATTTATATATGTATATAAATTATATATAAATATATGTTACAGTTGTTTCTGTACGGTCGAGTGCTTCCCTTGGAAGTACCCTAACTTCACACCCCACCTGACCTTTTGCTCTATGCTGAATATATATTTCATGTGTGTGTGTATGTGTGTGTGTGTGTATGTGTGTGTGTGTATGTGTGT
>NW_026417728.1:0-472 GCF_001194135.2 Octopus bimaculoides
TGTGTGTGTGTGTGTGTGTGTGTGTTAAGATTAAATTAAAAATTTTAAATTTACGTGTTGAGTATGTCCCTAGTAGTACGCCGATAAAGCAGGCTGTTCCACTTGATCGGATGATCAAGTGGAACCCTCATCGTCATAACCGACCGAGTATCAGTTAGCAGTTAGTATTAGCTGCGCAAAGTGAAATATCATCAATTAACGTATGTTAATGTGTTTACCAATGCACCTACCCTCGTTTATCACTGATTCAGTCATCGCCGATTCGGATAACACAGTATGCTAATTCTGAACCATGTTTCGCTCATCACGAATTGATCTGCGATAACATGGGTCAGCGACCAGTCAGAGATTCAGATTGAGATGTACGCTCAAGCAATCATCCACAATCTTCAGGACAATTTGGGGTCCCGGAAGGAAATCTGTTTCGGCCATGTTGTCTACTTTCATTTATCTCTGATTCACTTAACACGGT
>NW_026417729.1:0-515 GCF_001194135.2 Octopus bimaculoides
TATATATATCAAATCGAAGTAAATAACATTTAAAGCAATAGGAGATATCAAGAAATAGAACATATAGAAATGGATTTTGCTCTTCGATCGTAGAACTCTACTGGATTTCTAGGATTATCGGAAAAGAAGAAGAAAAAAAAAAGCAAAATACAATACATGAAAAGTCAAAAGATTCTTTGGAATATCCGACAACTATGTTAGCAGTATTAGTAAGGCTTCAAGTAATTTTAAAGACTGATTGAATTAATGTTGTTCAATAGAGTGAAAAACAGTAATGGATGCAAAAGGAAACTTTAGTAAATATTGATATTATTCATCTTAAAATTTGCTTTATTTTGTTGTATAATAAATATCAAGTTAGTCCTGATTTATCTTTATTTGGTATTGCTACGTAACTTTGTGACTGTTTACCATGAAATGCAATATTTATTTAGTTAAATACTTTTAAGTTGTTAAGTCTGTTTACTCTTATTGTTTGTTGTGTGTTAGGGTGTATGAGTATGGCTATATATGGA
>NW_026417730.1:0-533 GCF_001194135.2 Octopus bimaculoides
AGAGAGAGAGAGAGAGACAGAGAGGGAGTAGAGCCTTCCTTGTAGTGTATATATCTTGTGAGGTTTCAGTTGATTGCGACTTCATATTTCACCTTTGAGATTGTTCAACTTAGGAAAAAATCTTTGCATCGTCAAAAGAATGCGATGTAAACGGTGGTTTTTGCATTTCGTTAAAAATTACACTGAAAAAAAATAATTAATTTGTTCGGAGAGCAAAATATGCTTACAATTAAAAGGTTCAGAACAAATTTAAAAACTTGTGGCGGGGCATAGAACAAGTTTCCTCGAGAAACAGAACGGCCTTCGCTAAAAAGACCCTATAGCCAAGTGATCGTGCATAAACTGGGTAGTTGATTAAGCATTCGATTCCGAGGTAGGTTTTTGAACTAGAAGGCAAACATGGTTGAAGATACACAGTAATCTCTCGCCATATCGCGGTTCACTTATCGCGGTTTATTAATTAAGCTTATGTCTATTCCGCTGTGGTGTTGTTTTGCATTTATAATAAAATAAATATATACACATCATAAAAA
>NW_026417732.1:0-481 GCF_001194135.2 Octopus bimaculoides
ATATATATATATATATATATGTATAAAACATTTACCTCGGAGGTCTGTGCCCTTGGTTTCCTATTCTTCAGAGCTTGAGGCGGAGTGAACCCAAACTTAAATCCTTGCTCAGAGAAGCACCTCTGTCCAACATGTCTGAGTGTAGCTGGGATCAAACACAACCGACAGTAGTTCAACATTATCTGAGGATGGAAAAGGATGAATATCACATATTCACATTAGTGGTAGTGCTTAATTAATGAATACTATCATAATTAGAAAACCAGAAGAATAAAAGAATGTAATTGACTTGTGTTTTAGCTTCTGTAGTTATATAATAGCAGCAGCAGTAGCAGTAGTAGTAGTAGTAGTAACCGGGTTCTTATGTTCAATATTTATTGTAATTAAGGAGACAAGCTAGTAGAATCGCTGGCAGAATCTGTAGCACACCAGCCGAAATGCTTAGCGGTATTTCGTCTGCCGCTACGTTCTGAGTTCAAAT
>NW_026417733.1:0-231 GCF_001194135.2 Octopus bimaculoides
ACAACGGAAACTAACGGAAACCAACGGAAAGTAACGGAAAGTATCGGAAATTAACGGAAACAAACGGAAATTAACGGAAATTAACGGAAAGTAACGGAAAGTATCGGAAAGTAACGGAAACTAACGGAAATTAACGGAAACTAACGGAAAGTATCGGAAACTAACGGAAATTAACGGAAACTAACGGAAACTAACGGAAAGCAACGGAAATTAAGGGAAAGGAACGGAAAC
>NW_026417734.1:0-544 GCF_001194135.2 Octopus bimaculoides
CACTTTCTAATAAAAACACGAGGAAAAAGCGACAGACGTTCACGTCCTTTAGAAGCTTAATCTTGGCAGCCTGTCAATAGTTTTCGTTTTAGTTTCGCTCTTCATATTCTCTCCAAACACCTCGAAATTAATCCTGTCAGCGAAATTTTCTTTCGATAAGGAAAAATTCAAATTTCTTCTATTGAAACTAATGAGAAATATTTTACTTGTTTGCCTGAATTTGCAACAAATATTAACTATGTTTCCTTCAAAATCACAACCAGTCTCTTTAAAGAAAACGGACATTTTGGATAAAAACGGACTTACATTAACACATTTTCCACGTACTCTGTCAATGGTTTAGTAAAATTTAATGCGCCATAAAAGATTATTTATAACTGATTGATCACCATTAAAATTAACTACATGTACTTAAGTCATTTCATCAATAATCTATGGAATGTCAGTCCAACATTTTGACCGCGATGATTCGCACATAGAATAAATTTTTTTAAAAGCGTCTTTAAAATCTAGAGCAATGAAAACATGTATCTACCGCCTAAGA
>NW_026417735.1:0-321 GCF_001194135.2 Octopus bimaculoides
TGTAATTACGTATGTACGAACGAACGAACGTACGTACGTACGTCCGAACGGCCGAACAATCGATCTAACGAGGGAAAGAACGAACGTATGTACGTACGCAAGTACTAACGAATGATCGTAATTACGTACGTAGGTACGAACGAACGAACGTACTTATGTGCGGACTAACGAACGATCGAAGGAACGAACGAAAGAACGAACGTACGTACGTACGAACGATCGTACGTACATGCGTACATACGAAGGAACGAACGAATAGACGTACGTACGTACTTACGTATCGACATACGAAAGAACGAACTAACGAAAGAACGAACGAAG
>NW_026417736.1:0-392 GCF_001194135.2 Octopus bimaculoides
TACATACACCACACATACACACTCTTGCATAGTAACGTAATAAGTTTCCAAGCATCCCGCCAATTTATTCTTCCACATAATATTTCCTAAAAATACTCTTGCGTTGCTTCTTTCCATGTTCCTCTGTAATGTCAGTTAATCATTCACTAATCTGTAGTATTATTCTGCCACAGTCTATGTACTTAACGCTTAACTATGGAACAGCAATGTTCACATGTAATCTCTTATGTGCACAATATTGATATTGATCGTAAGACAATTGACTGATAAACTATGGAACGAAATCGAAGACTTAACGACTTAATCTTTTATACACACATTTATATCATATTATTCCTAAAATATGTATGTATGTATGCATGTATGTATGTATTTATGTATGTATATGTGTG
>NW_026417737.1:0-345 GCF_001194135.2 Octopus bimaculoides
AGACACTTACCCAAGGTGCCACGCAGTGGAACTGAACTCGGAACCATGTGATTGGGAAGCAAGCTTGTTACCACACAGCCACTCCTGCGCCTATCTGTATATGCTTGTAATTACGCGCATTAATTTTCATGTACAAGACATTTAAACTAAAATAGTAACACACACACATATTCACGCACACACATACACATACACATACACAAGCGTATACACAGACACAGACAGACACACACACACGTACTCTTGCACATACTCATAAACACATACATAGCAATACACACGCATGCAAATACCTACACACACACACACACACGCACGCACGCACACGCACACACACACACACAC
>NW_026417738.1:0-237 GCF_001194135.2 Octopus bimaculoides
TACTTGATGACAAAAAGCCTTTCAAATTATATTACTTGGTTTATTATTAGGACTGGGAGACATTAAAATGTTGACTATATTGCATATAATCTTATGCAGCGGAGAATCTCTTGAAATATTACGTGGTTATAAGGGACCTTATCCTTAATAAAAAGCGTGATACAGTTACATTCTGCAGACATTGATTATTAAAAACGTTTAATTTTTATCATAGATCACTTAAGCTCCAATCGTCCC
>NW_026417739.1:0-380 GCF_001194135.2 Octopus bimaculoides
GAGAAAATTGGTAGATTTTTCCAATAGAAACAGAAGAGAATGAAAAACATTTTACTTGCCATGGAAACCAAAATAGGTCTTTTTGAAAAGATTTCCACATTTTCCAAAAGAAAATACACGGGTAGGTCGTGTGGTATCTGCGATGTGATATGAACTCCTGTTGGCCGTGGTTATCGAACACTGCCTATACTTATAATTCTTAATTATTCAAAATAAGCTTAAGGTAGGATAATGAAATTTGGCACACGCGTTCTAATGTAAATTGTCAAGAGTGGCTGTGTGGTAAGGAGCTTGCTTACCACTACTTTACGTTTGTCTGTCCTTGTTCGACCCCTCTTTGTAAGGCCTTAATGGCCAATCTAATGAAATAAAGTAGCTTG
>NW_026417740.1:0-316 GCF_001194135.2 Octopus bimaculoides
TACTACTATTACTACTACCATCACCACCACCAACTACTACTACTACTACTGCTGTTGCTGCGGCTGCTGCTTCCTACTGCTATCACCACCACTACTACTATTACTACTACCATCACCACCACCACTACTACTACCACCACCACCACCACCAGTACTACTACTATTACTACTACCACCGCCACTACTATTAATGCTACTACCATCACCACTACTACTACTACTACCATTACTACTATTACTACCACCACCACCACTACTACTACTACTAGTAGTAGCAGTAGTAGTTGTAGTAGTAGTAGTGGTGGTGGTGGTGGTG
>NW_026417741.1:0-1539 GCF_001194135.2 Octopus bimaculoides
AAGGTCACAGAAAACGAGAAAGCAACCATACTCTGGGATATGCCAATGCAAATCACTTTCAATACAGTAACCATAAGAGCATCATACCAAACCACAGCACATACTCAAGGCACACAGAGCTGCGCTCGGTAGTGACGTGAAAGTACGTTATAAAAATAAAACTAATGAACAATAATAATAATATTTATACATAATACATAACAAAAATTCCAGAACTAACAAATATATATAACATACAGAAAATTGCACTACTGGGCACAGCACACATCCTACGCAAATCACTTTCAATACAGTAACCATAAGAGCATCACAGCAAACCACAGCACATACCCAAGGCACACAGAGCTGCGCTCGGTAGTGAAGTGAAAGCACGTTATAAAAATAAAACTACTGAACAACAACAACAACAACAACAACAACAATAATAATAATAATAATAATAACAATAATAATAATAATAATAATAATAATAATAATAATAATAATAATAATAAAAATAATAATAATAATAATAATAATAATAATAATAATAATAATAATAATAATAATAATAATAAATCCCGGATGTAGTATCAGGCAGTAGCTCTCGAGGCTTCTGATCTTAATTGATTGGAAGTGTTATCATGTACATTGTTTTGTCTTGGTATAAAAAGATGGGCTACTGCAAATATTCTGCTTAATACCATATATTTGTTTCTCATTTCTTTGACCTTAACCATTTGAGCTTGTCCCTTGGTGGCCGACGATATGTGCATCACTGATTATGAGCAGAAGTAGTGGGGTGCATCTTAGCCATGTGTTGAGAGGTGTACTTTGGGATATGAATAATTCACCTTTGGAAACATGGGTGTTTTGCTCAACATCCTTAAACAAACCTTATTCAGGGACCTTTTGAGCAGGATGGGCTATTCGACCTGAAGAAAATTCTAACTGGGCCCCACCTGCGAGATTATGCACTGTTTATCTTTATATGAGATCACCATGTCGTGCACATATAGTTGTGATGCATGTGCCTGGTGTACCCTTGTCAGACGGGTAGTCATGATGGGTATATTGGGCTTGGTATATTTTACCCCAGTGTCCCTTTGGTGGCATGCACTGCTCTCTCACTCAATAATAATAATAATAATGCAATAATAATAATAATAATAATAATAATAATAATAATAATAATAATAATAATAATTTACCCTAAACAGACAGATCCATCCCCTAGCGTCAACGTCGAAGCTTGTTATGCCTCACTGTTAATAAAACAAAATACAATCCGGAATGGTCATAGAGCGGGTTATAAAGGACCACTTACTCGGATAATGAACCAGATCCGAGACGAGAAATCTGCTGCTGGTTCAAATCTTCCTGACACACAGGAGCTGGAAGTACCCCACAACCGGAATATTCCAACAGATGGCCATCCATGCTCGTCATCAAATAACCAAAAGAAAAAGAATGAAAAATGGTCTAGGGAAGATAATAAAGAATTTCTTAAAGCCTTCTACCATGCCATATATTTCTCTACAGATAAATCTAATACTGTAC
>NW_026417742.1:0-282 GCF_001194135.2 Octopus bimaculoides
TAGGCTTCCGAACTAACAGGTAAATATTATAATAGAGGGAAAAGGATAACAAAAACCAAGGCAGGACAGGAATTTCAACTCATTTAGAATATTTAATTAGGGCAAGGTGAATTTGAAGTCTTACAGCTCTTTTTGAGATACCTTAAAGTAATAGGCTAGCTTGTCCGTACACTGAGTATTCCGTCATCAGAGATAAGGTGATGTACGAAAGATCTAGACAGGAAAATTCACAGTTATCCTTTTCCCTCTATTATAATATTTACCTGTTAGTTCGGAAGCCTA
>NW_026417743.1:0-323 GCF_001194135.2 Octopus bimaculoides
GTAGTAGTAGTAGTAGTAGTAGTAGTTGTAGTAGTAATAATAGTAGTAGTGATACATAACATGTTGACTTTTCAGCATCTTTGACCTGTTGTAGGAATTGATGTAAAAAGTACGTTGTACAATTCTGCAACTCTTGAATTCTCAATGATATCATTCGATGACCTGTTTGTGCAGCGTACCATCTACAGTGGTGTGACAGAGGGAGAAGAGGGAGAAGGAAAAGAGAGAGTGAGAGAGAGGAAAGAACGGGAGAGAGAGAAATTCACAAATATCTGAAGAGTATGCCCACTCTTATGAAGATGCGTATATGCTTCCCAGTTAGC
>NW_026417744.1:0-214 GCF_001194135.2 Octopus bimaculoides
GATGGTGATGATGATGATGGTGATGATGATGATGATGAAGAAGTTATGTTATGAAGGAAGACTTTATTCACTTGATCAAATGGCGCCATGAAAAAAATACATATATGCTTGCATATGCATAGACATATATTATATAGATACATCTGTACATACATACATATATACATACATGCATTACATAGATAGATCTGTACATGCATTCATACATATACAC
>NW_026417746.1:0-265 GCF_001194135.2 Octopus bimaculoides
GTGTATTGTATATAGATATATGTGTGTGCGTGTGCGTGTATATATATATATATAATTTGTGTATATATTAATATTATCGCGGTTGAAAAAAACTTTGATAATGTAAATATGTTAATAGTTACCATGGCTAGCATAAATCACACAAAAACTGGGATATCACACTCGTTTTATAGGTACAAATACCAAGTTAAAGTGATGTATTTTGAGTAGATATCAAGAATAATAATAAATGGAGCAAAACGCATGTAAACAATAAGTTCCTTTA
>NW_026417747.1:0-563 GCF_001194135.2 Octopus bimaculoides
ATTCTAAATATTTTCCCGGCATATGTTCCCACTTCTCTAACGAAGACAAACATATATGTTCAGACATATAACGCCGTCATCAGCAGGCACACAGTTTTGCACACAGTTTTGCGTGTATATATATATACACGCAAACTCGCACATCACATACACACACATCTCCATGAAATGGGAGATTATAGCATTTTGATTGAGCACTTTGCAAAACTGTGTGCCTGCTGATGACGGCGTTATATGTCTGAACATATATATTTGTCTTCGTTAGAGAAGTGGGAACATATGCCGGGAAAATATTTAGAATAGACATCTATTTTAATTTTTGTGTGAGTGTACGTGTGGTGTATCTTGTTTATTTTCGTATTTCATTGTGTTTACCACATTGTATGTATTATAATATTGTTTAATATACTCTTCGAATTGAATATGTTGTATTTCATAGAACGCTTTGCTAAAGGATTTTGCAAGAGAATATATTCTCTCGTTATTTCTGAAATATCTATTTCTATTACTATTTTATATTTATATATGTATGTATGTATGTATGTATGTATGTATGTATGTAT
>NW_026417748.1:0-308 GCF_001194135.2 Octopus bimaculoides
TTTTGACTTGCTTCCCTTAGCTCATTTTTGTATAAATTATGGAAATTACCTTGGTCAAATTATGTAAATTACCATGCTGAAAGACATGTGAGGACAAGTGCCTTGCTGATGACGCTTATTGAGGGATAAACGTAACTACCCGTCTATCCCCGTATCCCTAGTCTATAAGCCTGTCCTTCTCCTTAATAGCATGCGCATTTTACAGAATTCTTGATTTGTAAGATTATCTTCCCTTCTGACATGGACCTGTTCAGAATGGCCATCTGGTAATTGTGATACGTCCTCATGAAACGAAGGCAATTTTAATA
>NW_026417749.1:0-222 GCF_001194135.2 Octopus bimaculoides
TATATATACACGTATACATATAGATATATACACACATGTGTGTGTGTGTGTGTGTGTGTGTTCATATGTAATATATATATATATATAACACATGCACACAAACACACACATATGTATGTATACAGATATGTATAGTATGTATATGTGCATATGTATATGTATAGATATATACACATACGTACATAAACACAAGTGCATACATACATACATACATACATACAT
>NW_026417750.1:0-770 GCF_001194135.2 Octopus bimaculoides
CTGCGACCACCACCACCACCATCCACCCACACACACAGCCCCCACCCACTTTCTGGATTGAATTCAAACACAGAAATTTATGCAAATGGACAAGTCCACCAATGCCCTATTATTTTTTTCCCCCCCCCACTTAACTTACTGGAACTGAAAATAATAATAAAAAAAAAAATAAAAACATCAAAACCCCATCTGAAAAATACACACATGCACACACGCACACACCTTGGTGGAATTTGAACTCAGGATGTGAAGTGCAAAACTACAATACATTGTGCACTGTACTGCATAATGTACGTTAAGACATTTTAGTCCCTGTGTTGTTTAAACTGTTCTGATAAATTACTACCCATGTAATACATACATACACATATATACATACATATACATACACACACAGTTTATATATATATATATATACATCATATACATATATTTTTGTATTTATGTTTATGTATGTGTATATGCATATAATATTTGTGTAATGAGGGTGTATAGAGCACGACATATAACCAAAGTTCAGAATATGACCGTATATTTGTATATACTCATTTCTTATTTTTGAACCCCTCTATCTTCAACAAACCCCATATAGAGGAAGAAGGACAAAAAAATTGAACCCTTGGTGAATGGGAACAGATTTGAGTTCTAAGATGGATTTGGAAAGGAACACTGCAAAGTAAATGGGGGTTTATTTCTTGGTATGTGCTCAACCATTTCATATTGGGGGTTGTGAACTCGTTATTTATATGGAGAGAAAAAAAAAATTTTTT
>NW_026417751.1:0-685 GCF_001194135.2 Octopus bimaculoides
TATAGGGCATTTGACTCATGATTGTAAATGCGTTGTGTCCTTGAGCAAGACACTTTATTTTATATTGTTCCAGTTCACTCACCAGGCAAAAATGAATAGTACCTGCATTTCAAAGGGCCTGCCTTGTTACACTCTGTGTCACACTGAATTTCCCTGAGAACTACATTAAAGGTATGTATGTCTGTGGAGTGCTCAGCCAGTTGCAGGTTGAGTGCCAGTCAGTCAAATATATATACATACACACACACACACATGCGTAAGTATGTAAGTATGCATGTATATATGTATGTATGTATGAATGCGTGTGCATATGTGTATGTGTGTGCATTTGTGTCTCGTTGTCTTGACATTGTGTGATAATTGTAAATGATTACCAGTGTCGTTCAAGCAGTGTTGTTCATTTCCAATATTCTGTGAGGAACAGGTCTGGGCAAGGAGAAATGTTACCATGTTTGGAAATAGGTGGAGGTCAATGACAGGCATGGCATCTGGCTGCATAAAATCTGCCTCAATAAACTCCGTTCAACTCAAGCAAGCATGGAAGAAAATGGATGTTGAAATGATGATGATGATGACGACAACGACGATGACGATGATGATGATGATGACGACAACGACGATGACGATGATGATGATGATGATGATGATGATGATGACGACGATAATTCCAAAATTGTCAAGAGAC
>NW_026417753.1:0-429 GCF_001194135.2 Octopus bimaculoides
ATATTATAAATTCTAAAATATAAAATATAAAGAAACCTAAAGTTTAAAAACTAAAATATCTTACGATCGTTTCACGGATGTTACTACAAACACAAAGTGATGTAAAGATCATCTTATTAGTAATTCCGTTCTTCAGAGATGCATTATGAACCCTTTATATACCCATATAATATTAAAGTATTAGAAATATTAAAATTAAAAATATTAAAAATTAGAAATAATAATATATACTGTCCTTCTTATAAGTTGTCACGTTAGTCCTTCTGAAGTATGTAAAATTTGTTCGTTTCTTCCTTTGTTGAAGTATCGATTGTTAAACAATTATTTATATAAAAATTGGTATATTTTATAAAATATATATATTTAAACATATATTTACCTATTTTTAGATTTTTATATGTATTAATATCTATATTCCGCATATTTATG
>NW_026417754.1:0-374 GCF_001194135.2 Octopus bimaculoides
ATATATATATATATATATATATATATATATGTATATACGTGTACGTATGTTAATATGTATCTGAGTATGGTTGTATGGATATATGTATATGTGCATGTACGTATGCAAATCTGTATTTGAGTGAGTATGTATGTATGTATTACGTACGTATGTATGTATTGCGTACGTATGTATGTATTGCGTACGTATGTATGTATGCATTGAGGATAATGCAGTTTATGGCATTATACTAAAAAATGAATACATTTTACTCAGCTCTGATTGATATATATATATATAAATAGATGTCATATATATATGTGTATGTGTTTCTGTCTATGTCTGCCTGTGTGTAGAGAGTGTGAGACACACACACACACACACACACACACACA
>NW_026417755.1:0-476 GCF_001194135.2 Octopus bimaculoides
AATCGAAACGGGACACGAAATGATCAAGTTGAGAAACGCTGTTATAGATTTATGCCTAACCGAAAACAATCACAGCCACATCATCCAAACAGACCGGATGAAACCGGGTTTAGCTGCTAGTATAATATAAATTAGACATGGGCAATCATTGTATTCTTTCTTGTCTTGAGGTTCACAGCCAAACAGCTGGGTGGATTCGCGTGAAAAGTGGCACACATGTGGAGACGGGTGCATAGATTGGAATGTGGTTTGTATTTTTTCTGAGCCCCCATAGTTACCAAGAAAATTGATTAAAACTTTTTCTAATGGAATTCCTCCGCCATTAAAACAACCAATTGTTCACACAACCGGCATATACCATTTCGCTAGCAACAAGGGGAGTACAGGATGACAGTCAGCCAAAGCCCTTCATACATACATACATATATACATGATGGCCGTCCACTCGTGACCGAGGAAGACCATTGCCGTCCTTC
>NW_026417756.1:0-863 GCF_001194135.2 Octopus bimaculoides
TATAAGTGTGTATATATAGATACATACATATACGTATATATACATATACATATATAATCATATATATATATACATACATATATATACTTGTATGTATATATACTCATACGTATATATACTTATACATGTATATATACTTATAAGTATATGTGTGCGTATATATATGTATAAATATATACACACATGTATATATACTAATGTGTGTATATACTTAGTGTATGCATGTATATAAACGTATATATACATGTACTTAGACATACGAATATACAGATAAGAACAAAGATATGTATATACGTACATACATCTACATACGTACGTATGTATATACATACATATATACGTACGTACATATATACGTACATGTACATACATACATACGAACATACAGACCCATGTACATATGCACTTACACTCACACATACATACGTACGTATGCACATAGGTACACATACATGTACGTATACACACACATATCTATACACATATATACATACATATGTATTAATATTTTATAAGCGATCATCATGCAAGGACTAAAGAAATTAGTCTAATGGAGCATATAAGCCCTGAACAGAAAAAAGTATTTTCCCACTTCATACTTGTCGTGAAATCAAATTGATGTGGGTTCACGTCCCATCATACAAGAACAGCTACTTTTTTTTCCGTTGTGAGCTTATATGCCCCATTATTAGACTGGTATCTTTAGTCATTGCATGGTAATTGCTTATAAGCTATAAGCTTATAAAATACTATTATTTACTGAACTGTAAAAATCGATGCCGCTTAACATAAAAAGAAAACATATATACATACATATATATATATAAGAAATGAGGGCAGGGAATCGTCAATTAATAATAGAA
>NW_026417757.1:0-295 GCF_001194135.2 Octopus bimaculoides
TATATGTATGTATGTATGTATGTATGTATATAGATATTTATGTATATATATATCTTATATGTCTTAGGTTAAGCAATTTTCCTTTCCAAAGAACCAAAAAGACTCCGACATTTTCTATTTACATAACAGATGTTTTTCCAAGACATACAAGAAAACCAATCTTTGAAATGAAACAAATACACATGGAACCGGAGAAAAAAAAACAAGAATATTAATAATAATGAAACTAATTACAGAAACGATGGTATTATTGATATTATTATTATTATTATTATTATTATTATTATTATTATTG
>NW_026417758.1:0-560 GCF_001194135.2 Octopus bimaculoides
GAACCAGATGGCTACACCAGGCTCCAATCTGACTTGGCAGAGTTTCTACACCTGGATGCCCTTCCTAACGCCAACCACGTCGGGAGGTACTGGCAACGGTCATGCTCAAAATGGTGTATTTTACATACCACCTGCACAGGAGCCAGTCCAGCGGCACTGACAACAATCTTGCTCGAATGTCTTTACACGTGCCAGGAAGGCGATGCTGGGCACAGATGCCATCACGATTTTGCTTTTGCTTGCCCCAACAGGTCTTCACAAGCCATATATATATATATATAATAATTGGTTATGGTTGCAGAAAGGAAAGCTGAAGAGTGAGACAGAAGTTTGTTAGTAGCTGCACAAGATCAAGCATTAATGACCGATTGGATAAAAGCCAAGATAGACAAAAACCAAGTAGATTTCCAATGTAGATTATGCAATTCAAAAACACTCATATAGTAAGTGAGTGTAGCATGCTGGCACAGAAAGAATACAAGAAAAGATATGACAATTTTGGGAGAGTAATCCACTGAGAGATGTAAAGAGCTAGAATTTGAACATACTGATAAATGGTA
>NW_026417759.1:0-213 GCF_001194135.2 Octopus bimaculoides
ACAATTGTTGAAATCTCTAAGTTCATATGTTATTATAAATTGGTCTGTGACCTCTTCAATCTCTCTAAACAGAACAGAAAACTAGAAACGTTTTTATAAGTAATATCAAATATATAAATAAATAACATATTTGCCTGCTCAAGTAATATTTATAAGGGGGCAGACACCTATTTGCATGTATTAATTTTTCTCATGCAGTAATGTATCAGCAAT
>NW_026417760.1:0-537 GCF_001194135.2 Octopus bimaculoides
ATGAAGAGGGTGGCTGCTGGAAGACCCTATGTCTGGCAACAGGACTCTGCGCCACGCCACACAAGCATGAGAACCCAGTCATGGCAGTCAGACAATTTCTGAGACATCATCACCCCTAACATCTGGCCACCTAACTCCCCAGACTGCAATCCTCTTAACTGTTATGTGTGGGGCGCAGTAGAGCGAGAGACTAACAAAACTCCTTGTCACACCGAAGATGAGCTGAAGGCAAGGATTATGGCAGCATTCACCAACTTAAACAAGGAGATCGTCCAGAAGAGCTGCAAGTGATTCCGAAGTTGTCTGGAGGCCGTGGTTGAAGCCAATGGCAATTTTATTGAATGAATTTACTCTTTAGTATTTCAAGATACCTTTATATAATTTTGGTAAATATATCTGTTAAAATGAGACGTCAGCGTTATTTTCATTTTGGCATAATTTAGACGACAATTTATTCACTGCACCATGTATATATCATGTATACATATACATATCTGTATATATTATATGCAAAGATGTAATGTATATATATATATA
>NW_026417761.1:0-611 GCF_001194135.2 Octopus bimaculoides
TATATATTTGATTTATGAGAGACAGAAGTTGGAAGATACAAGAATGTTTATTGATCACTGCAATTGCTTCGACCAATCAAGCATCGATCCTCCACAAGTAGTCTACTGTACAATTTAATCTACAATATATATATATTATATATATATATATAATGGCTGTTAAATGGTGACCGGTTTCAAAATTAATATTTCCTTACTGAAAATATCCGTTTCCTACACTCACAATCTTCAAGGCTCAGGTTTCCCCTGCGGAATCGTTTATACCATTTTGAAGCTGACCACTCGCTGATCATTTCTTCACCAAACGTTTTGTTGATATTTTGGGCAGTTTCATCTGCTTTACATCCTTTGAAGTTGAATAGAAAAAATTACTCGAATATCGCTCTTTGACAGTTCCATTTCAGATGATTGTAACAATGGTGAAAAAAATATCGATGTCAATTTATTAATGCATTTGGGTAAGTTTATGTCTGTATTATCAGACAATTGCAAAAAAAGGTTTTAAAAAAATTCAAAACTCTTCAAGAATCTGGTACAAATTCTTCATATTTCAAAACGTTGCTTACTTTTTACTCAACCTGACATATGCATATATATATATATGTATGTAT